>NW_015386995.1:9047-80822 GCF_001527695.2 Protobothrops mucrosquamatus
ATTCCATTCCATTCCATTCCATTCCAGCAACAGGTGAACACTTTAGATAATATAAGAAGTGAGTTGTGGACTAATAAAGTCTCTTCAATGGAGACTTTTCATATTAGAAAAATAAATCACAAAGTTAAAGTAATGAGATTTCAAAAGCAGGAACCACAATCTGATCAAACCTGGTTGAATTTTATGATTTGCCTTATGAGGAATAAATTATAATCTGGTTTATTTCTTATGTAAAATAAATACATGTATAATACCTTTTTATTTTCAGAGTAGTAATTTTTTTCTTTTTCTTTTTTTTATATTTCTTTTTTTCCTGGAATTATCTTGCAATTATGTTAATGCATCTACCTCTTATTGTACTAGGAAGAACAAATAAATAAACTGCTTCTCTTTTTTTAAGGAAATAATCAAACTATAGGAGTGCTGTTATGAAAAACCAGCAATCTTTATTACTATAATGGTAGTCTACAGGCTAAATAGACCAATAGTGGTTGTCACAGAATCATTGCAGGTATCTTTCTAAGTTCCCAATAGATATATGAGATCTTTGATGGCCAGTTAGATCTAGTGTTTAAGGCATCAGACTAGAAACCAGGAGATTGTGAGTTCTAGCCCTGCCATAGGCATAAAAGCCAACTGGGTGACTTTGGGTCAGTCACTCTGTCTTAGTCCAACCCACCTCACAGGACTGTTGTTGTGGGGAAAATAGAAGGAGGAAGCTGTCAACGCTGCTAACATTGGATGTTCTTGCTTTGACAAGATGCAGTCTTTTTCTTTCTTATACCTTACTCTTAGAATTAGATGATACTGGGGGAGGGGGAGGAATGTGATGGGAGTTAACTTAGACACACAAAATTGTAACAAGAGCTGATAAGGCATGGCGGGAGAAAAAACTGGGCGGAAAGCCAGCATTTCAAACTAATTGGAGAATGTGATTTATGACTGTTAGTTGATGGAGGGAATTGTGCTTTGATCTATGTGCTGAAGGGAGGGGAAGTCAGATTTTGGCTTCAACTATGTATGTGCCAAAGCTATGCTGCTCAAGTAAAGATTCTTTAAGGTAAACAATGCCTCAAAGTTCTTTGAAGAGTTTCATTTTTCGGAACCATGACAAAAGCTGTGTTGGATAGATTTGCCGCCCTGAGTTATTTGTAAAAATAATAAAGGCAGGATACAAAGATACAAACAAAGCTATTCTCAGACCTGCCACAGCTTAAACTCCTAAACAGAACCGATCCTGGGCTCCATTTGTTGAGAAAGATATAGTTTTATTAGAAGTCAAGCGTATTGCAGTCAGAACTGAAAATTGCACCTCAAAATCCCTAAGTTCAACTCCCCCCCCATTAGCTACCTCCCATTACCCACCCACCCCGAGCAACCAATGAGGTTCAGGCAAGATGTTTTCATAACAGAGAGTCCAAGCACAGTTTGGTATGCAGCTGGTATGCTGGGTGACCTTGAAGCAGCATCTCGAGGAGATACAGATCTTACTTTCGTTTTCTCCCAAGCCTTCTCCATTACATTTCCCCCCCTCCCAAGCATAAGGTGGCAGCTGACAGCTATTCTTATGGAATTTCAAGCACGGCTGTAGCAACTACAAAAAATTCAGGGTGGATATTGGTGCAAAGAGGCATTCTTTTTTTTAACTTCCTCATTTTGGCTTCTCTGACAATATATGCCTATAGCAGTGGTGGCGAACCTATGGCATGGGTGCCAGAGGCGGCACTCGGAGCCCCCTCTGTGGGAACACGTGTCGTTGCCCCAGCCTTGCCTCCCCTCCGTGACCTCCTCCTCTCCAGCAGCCCCCCTGAAGGAGAGTCGAGGCCCACACGGAGCAGCGCAGCCAAGGACATGGCAGCCAGGCAGCATAGACAAGACTCTGCCCTCACACCCCATCATGCAGTTGATGCTGCAGGGTGCGGGCAAAGGGTGTGGCCGCCGTAGTGCTGCTGGGCTGCCTGGGCGATCTGCTGCAGGCCCTGGAGGCGGTGAGTGGTCCTGTGGGCAGGCGGGATGGTGGATGGGGGGGCAGAGTGTGGGCAGGGCAGGGGGTGGAGCAGGGGCAGGGCCAGTTTTTGGGCACTCAGTCTCTAAAAGGTTCGCCATCACTGGCCTATAGCAAAGAGTACTGAAAAAGCCCAGACTTTATTGCTCTCGTAGTGCTGTGATTATGGACTTGCAAGGAAGTGCCTAGCGTAAAACTCTTTGGTGGGTGGTTGAGCTTTGGGTGGCTTTGTTGTTAAATTTGAGCTCTGCAACAAAGCTCTGTCATTTGGGTGAGCCAAGCTCGGTTTAATTACAGCACAATCTGTTTCCTTCTATTGCAGCTCTTAACTGCTTATTGTATCCCTCCAAAGGCAATTCAATATCCTTTACAAATGCCGATGCATTTAAAGTACCTTCCTTAAATTAATAGGCTTCAGTGGAATCTTATAACTGAGTAGAATTCTCCCTTCCTGCCATTTTTTTTTCAAAGGGAGGCTTCCTATTCCTCTTTTTAATTTTATTCCCAGATGAAAATATCATTCTTCTTCTTGTGCCATATCCGTTATCGGACATGTTTATCAACAGCCGCACGAAAAAGTACTGCTGAGTTTTGTCCAAACCAGTCCCTTAGATTTTGAAGCCACGATGTTCTTCTTCTGCCTGGACCTCGTTTGCCTTCAATCTTTCCCTGGAGGATTAAATGGAGTATGCCGTATTTTTCTGGGTGTCGCATCACATGACCGAAATATTCTAATTTTCATTTTTTAATTGTTTTGATGATTTCACTTGGCTTTCCCAGGCGGCTTATCCCCTCCTCATTTCTGATTTTGTCAACCCAGCTTATACGCAACAGCCGCCTGTAAATCCACATTTCAAATGGTTCTAGTCTCTTCAGGTGGCCTTCTGTCAGAGACCAACTCTCTACTCCATAGAGCAAGATAGAAAAAATATAGCGTCTGACAGGCCTGATTTTCAATGAATGAAAATATCATTACAATCCTTATTTGGGAAAGCAGGTCTCCCTCTGTGGGCTTAAAGGTAGTCCTCTATTTATAACAGTTTGTTTAGTGACCATTCAAAGTTACAAAAAAAGCACTGAAAAAAGTTACTTATAACCATTTTTCACAATTATGACTGCTGTAACATGTGATTTACATTTGGATGCTTGAGAACTGGTTCATATTTATGACAGTTTCAGTCCCCCAGAGTTATGTGATCCCCTTTTGAGACCTTCTGACAAGCAAAGTCAATGGGGAAGCCAGTTTCACTTAACAACCGGGTTACTAACTTAATGATTCCCTTAACAAATGTGGCAAGGAAAGTTGTAAAATGGGGCAAAACTCACTTAACAAATTTCTCAGTTAGCAACATAGATTTTGGGCTCAATTGTGGTCGTACGTTGAGGACTACCTGTGTTTTAAGTCACTAAGGATGGTCAGTGGGGCTGATCCCAAGGAGGAAACCATTGTTAATGCATTTTGGACCAGCTCCATGCAAGCAAAATACAAGGAAAGCTGAGGGCACTTCATGGTTAATATACAACTAGAGCACAATGTGATAGGAAACGAGAAATGATTTAAGCTTTGGGAGATTGAAAAAATAATGTAGTAAATTTATGAGAAGTAATTAACCTAAAGTTTTGGACTGCAGTTGAAATTATTTGAAATTATTGGCCCCAATAGCTGGGTCTTTAAGAATTTAAAATTCAATATTCTTGCCAGTTATCTATCCGTGCTGTCCGATGCTTTCCATAGTATGAGTTCAGCGACCTCTTTTTTCAGAAAGTACTATTCTTGTCCATCCAACAGATAGAAAGATGGATGGTAGAAAGGAAGGAAGAAAAGGAGGGAGGGAACAAGGAAGGAAGAAAGAGAGAGAGGGAGGGAGGAAGGGAGGGAGGGAGGGAAGAAGGAAGGGAGGGAGGGACGAAAAAGGNAAGGAAGGAAGGAAGGAAGGAAGGAAGGAAGGAAGGAAGGAAGGAAGACCTAGTTGTGTAAACATAGATACAAAGAATCGCCCTCTGCATATGTATACAGATAGTCCTTGACTTACAACCATTCATTTAGCAGCCTTTTGAAATTACAATGGCACTGAAAAAAGTGGCGTACAACCACTCCTCACTCTTACGGCCATTGCAGCATCCCCACAGTCACTTTAAAATTCAGGCGCTTAGCAACCAGTGAGTATTTATGATATCTGCAGCATCCCAGGTTCATGAGATCTTCATTTACAACCTTCCCAGACGGCTCCTGACAAGCAAAGTCAACGAGGGAAGCTGGAGTTGCTTAACAATGGTGTGATTGACTTAACTGCAGTGATTCATTTAACAACCGTGACGTAAAATCGGGCCCGACTCACTTAACAATCACCTTGCTCGGCAACAGAAATCCTGGTCCCGATTGTGGTTGTTGAGTCAAGGACTACCTGTAGCTTTATATCACTTCATGTTCACAGAAAACGGTCTCAGTAGGGGGCAGTTTAAGTTGGTCTGGAAAGCTAAGCGGAGCTGGGTGTAATGAATGGTTTTATGACAGACTCTCAAGGACTAACAAATTATAAACTAGACTAGAAAAACAAAGAAGCAGAAGCCACCAACACAGCCGCCATTCACCATCTGAATATAGTTCTCCAGGAATCCGATGGATCTCAACTCTATTCAGTTACAAGATTCTACCGAAGCCTATTAATTTAATTTGAACACAGGCCCTATCCAATAAAATTAAATTCAGTGTTGAAAAAAGTAAGGTTTTTACTTTTAGGCAAGAAAAACCAAAAGCATCGGTACCAATTAGGTCAGTGATGGCGAACCTTTTAGAGACCGAGTGCCCAAACTGCAACCCAAAACCCACTTATGTATCGTCGGGTGCCAGATGGGCGTGACCCATTGGGTGGGTATGGCCCATTGGGTGGGTGTAGCCAATTGGGTGGGTGTAGCCCATTGGTGGGTGTGGTTGCAGTGGTAACGGCAGACTGGGTGGGACTAAAAAGTTCAATCAATCAATTCCAATTTTGCGAGATCTTTTTTTTCCCCACGAGAAGTTGAAATTGATTGATTGATTGAACCTTTTTTTTTTTTTTGCATACAGTGGCAGAGGCCTAAAGCGAAAAGGTTTTATAAAACCCAGCTGAAGGCCTAGGACTGGGGCGACGGCCCGTGTGCCCACAAAGAGGGCTCTGCGTGCCACCTGTGGCACACGTGCCATAAGGTTCGCCACCACAGGATTAGGTGAAACCTGGCTTAATAGTAGCAACTGTGAGAGGGATCTCGGAGTCCTAGTGGACAATCACTTAAATATGAGCCAGAAGTGTGCAGCAGCAGCTAAAAAAGCCAATGTAATCCTAGGTTGCATCAACAAGATCACGTGAAGTTCTAGTACCACTTTATAAAGTCTTAGTAAGACCACGCTTAGAATATTAGATCCAGTTTTGGTCACCATATTATAAAAAAGAGACTCTGGAAAGAGTGCAGAGAAGAGCAACAAAATTCCATTTTTGGCAAGGAATAAATGTCTAAATGTCAGGATCCTGGGCTCAAGGAAACCAGAGACAGAACAACAGCTTTCTTTTAAACTGCAGATGTTGTTGTAAGAGCGCCCACTGGCGGCACCAACTTACTCAACTTGTTAGCTTTTCCATTCTGCTTCTTTCAACTGTTCGACTTAGGGAACATTTTTAAAAAACAAAGGGACGAATCATATTTGGAACATAAAAGAGAGTCTTTTTGTCTTCAAAAAAAGGTAATTTTTTTTTTTAGAAAAGGTAGGGATGTCTAAAGCATTTAGCAATTTTCTCCAGTATGCTACAGTGGGTATGTATTGGGCACTACTGTATCTTCCTGTGGTCTGAATTTAGCTGGAAAATACCCAAAGTAGGCTTTTTAAGGATCTTGAAATTGATAATGGTATAAATTGCTACGACTACGTTAACAGCACTGTATTCTGAGAGATTATATTCTATTGAATAGCTCCGTTAAAGCCCAGTGGACAATTTACGGCATGCCATAAAACCACAGATCATTATAACAGCAACAAACACCAAAAAAGGATCATTATACAACACGGAGAAATTATGGGATGGCTGACGACCCAGTCTCTGAGTTATCTAGGCATTATGAGAATTGGATTTTAACACAACCGGCGGGACTAAACTATTGTGTTTTGCAATATAATCAAGCAATGCCCCCCCCCTTTTTTTAGATGCACGCACAATCTATTCCTTCTTATGATCAAGAAGGGGAGATCTTGAAAAAAATTAGTCTCAAAATTTGCAGGAAAATGCATTCCACCATGATTAATCATTCAGCAAAACTGTTTTATTTTGATGCATTTCTATTGCCGGATGCAGTAGGATTGGCTAATTAACACAGCAACTTCAACTGGCATAGACTATTTTGATTTGTCTGATTTGTAAAGCATACTAAATGTACAGCTCTAAAAACTGCCCAGCCATACCCCCGAAGAGAGAATCCTTAAAAATAAAACAGATTTTTAACTAACTAGACATCGAACTTGTGTTAGAACCATGTCCAGGCAGATCAAAAATGCTTTTTTGATTGCGACAGAATAAGCAGAAATACTTTTTCCTCTCCATACTTGTTACAAGAGATAGTGGTGTACAACAGCAGTACAAAATATGACTATCCCATTAAAAAAATTCCATGTCTGAAGACTGGAAATGTGTGTAAAAGGAAAGGCAGTTTTCTAGACTTGAGCGACTGTTATCATTCTTGCTGTTTTCTGCTGACAATAAACTTTCTGTATTAGTTTTATTTTGCATTGCAGATGGAAAAAAATCAAATCTTCCTTGAAAAGAGAAAACTAAAATCCTATGAAATACAAATAATCAGAACAGGCTAGATGAAGACCCGTTTTATATGAAGCAGAGAGACTTATTCTGGATCAATGTAATCATTTTTAAAGCAAATCCAGAGAAGAAAGTCCATGTGGGAAAATCAAGCAGTCACATTTCTGAATATCAACTTATGTACAAAAGCCTCTTTTCTTTAGATATAGAAAATTAGGATTCTTTTTTAAAAAAAAACCTGTATTTTTCTCATTGCAAGGTTCAAACCAATCTTTTTAAAAAAGTAGATTAATGGTCTTTGGTCCAAGAAAACGATTTGGATTTGATTGGGATGATAATTTTAAACCACGAGGGCTTAAATTTTAGTTTCATTTGAATGCCTTACT
This sequence comes from Protobothrops mucrosquamatus, assembly GCF_001527695.2. NCBI lineage: Eukaryota > Metazoa > Chordata > Lepidosauria > Squamata > Viperidae > Protobothrops > Protobothrops mucrosquamatus. Next base: position 16,223 of record NW_015386995.1, read on the forward strand.
TCATGGTTTTAATTTTATTTTAGCTTGGCTGTTAATAATCATAATCATGAGGGTGATTTGATTTAAGACCTGATTTCTTTTTTCTCCTGGTGCTGATCAATTTTTCCCCCTTTTTTCTGGATTTGTCTTTGATACAGTTGATGGATTAATCAGATTAATCAATATAGTTTATACTAGGCCTACTGCAGTATACAAGCCTCTATTACGATAGAGACATCTGAAAGACCAGGAAATTCACGATGGAAGAAATTATATGTAGATGCCCAAATTACATGCCCAATGACTCAGAAAATATTTTTTTTAAGAATAAATTCACTGGAATCTTGTGAAAGCATTGCATCTCACAATATTTCCAGAGAAGGCTGTGAACTCTCAAAATCAGTCTTTTGGAACTCAAAGAATTCCCTGGAATTTCCCATTTTCCACGATAGTTTTCAGGTCTTTAGGTGCTGCTGCAAGTTGCTTTTTCTGTTTAAAAACTGGCATTGGAAAACAGAGACTTGGTGAATAAGCTTTATATCTGTTTCAGAATCCACCTTATGATCAGTGTTCTGTGTCCCCTGAGCAGCATTTGACTTCAGAGCTCCATTTGATCATGACTGCTGAAAGTGGACAGGATAATCTTAAGCAGAACTAACAAAACAACAACAACATAAAAACAAAAACCCAATCCACATTGTAAGCTACGCAGGCTGTTTAAAATGAAACCATCTTCCGAAATTATCTCTGCTGGCCGATATTTCTGATACAGCCTTATTCATTTAATAACCACCAGCTCACCTTCTTCCCAATGTTAAGTTTAGCTTTTGATCACCGAAAACTTGACCACGATTATTTGAAAGCATTTGTTTCACTCCTACTTCAGTACAACTTAAGGGATGGCACGTTCCCCTGTTTTTTAAAGCAGGGTCATATCTTAAGTATAAGTATACAGGCAGTCCTCGACTTATAGCAGTGTATTTAGTGACCATTCGAAGTTACAGTGGCACTGAAAAAAAGTGATTTAGGACCATTTTTCACCCTTATGAGCATTGCAGCATCCCCATGGTCACCTCATTTACATTCAGATGTTTGACAACTGATTCACATTTATGACGGTTGCAGTGTCCCAGCGTCACGTGATCCCCCTTTGCGACCTTCTGACAAGCAAAGTCAATGGGGGAACAAGGCTCACTTAACACCCGGATTACTAATTTATCAACTGCAGTGATTCGCTTAAGAAACGTGGCAAGAAAAGTTGTAAAACAGGGCAAAACTCACTTAACCAATTTCTCACTTATCAACATACATTTTGGGCTCAATTGTGGTTGTAAGTTGAGGACTACCTGTACAACTTAAGGGGAGGGTGTTCCTCAGTTTTTGAGCAGGCACACACCTTGGTGATGTCCCTCATGTGTGATACATATACACACACATACATATACGTATGCACAACCACAGTCAGGCAAAGAACACTTCCATTGAGACAGGGATACCGTTTGGAACCTGGCCTTTTGTCCGTCGGAACTGGATTTTGTTTTTGACTGGCAAATGCTCTAAAACCCTTTCTGTTACTAAGCTGTGAATAGAACATGCAGTTTAATGGGCTCCAGATCAGATTTTTTTTCAAAGACCAACCACATAATAGTGCAGAAAAGGAACTGCGGACGAAAACTGCTTCACTGCTGTACTGCCAAACGGAGAAAAAATAAAATAAAACAGGAAATATGTCTGCTGGAGTATCTGTCAGTGATTGTAAATACCCCATAGCAGACTGTTAACACATGCCACTATTTACACCTCTAGGCCACCAGTTGTAATGATTTGTGGGCTGTATTACTGCTACAGTTCTATTCTGATCTCCATCCTCAAATCCGAATTGACAAATGTACCAATAAAGGGGAATATTTGTAGCTCAGGGTTGAAATGAGGGGTCCTTAGTGTTTTCTGAGCTTGGTTGTTTCCTTGCAGATGTTTCATTGCCCAACTAGCTAACATCATCAGTGCTAGAAGGGAGTGGGGGTTTTCTGGGGGGGGGGCAAAGAGGAGGAGGAGCAGGACTATGGGGTCCTTGGTGCTGTCTGAGCTTGGTTGTTTTCTTGCAGACATTCCATTACCCAACTAGGTGATGTTACCTAGTTTGGGCAGGGGTAGGCAACCTTGGCTCTTTTATGACTCGTGGACTTCAACTCCCAGAATTCCTGAGCCAGCCATGCTGAGGGGAAAGGGAGAGGTTTCCAAGCTGAGCCATGCTGGCTCAGGAATTCTGGGAGTTGAAGTCCACGAGTCATAAAAGAGCCAAGGTTGCCTACCCCTGAGTTTGGGTAAAGAAATGTCTGCAAGAAAACAACCAAGCTCAGAGAGTACCAAGGACCCCTCACTGACAAATGTGCCAGTTCAAAACTGCCCATGGCTGGAGATAATTATTCTTACTTTCACTGAAGCATGACTGTGTTATACGTCTAAATACCACCAGTATTTCCCAGTCTAAACCAAAATGGAGCCATTGCCTTTTCCTACTTTACAAAGCAATAATATAACCGCAGCAGCAAAGCCAATCTATAGAAAGCATTGCATTGCCAGCTCTAGAAGGGATCGTGTTGAATGTCCCACAGGTGTTTTTTTCCAAAAGGCAACTGGCTTTTCTTGGGGTTTTTTTTCCCTTGAAAACACTTCACTTCTCACCCAAGAAGCTTCTTCAGTTCTGAGCTGTTCACTTCTGAACTGAAGAAGCTTCCTGGATGAGAAGCTAAACATTTTCAAGGAAAAACCCAAAAAAGTCCAGTTGCCTTTTGGAAAAAAGCACCTGTGGGACAGCCATGACCTGGATGATTGAAGATCTCCATAGACATCGATCATGTTGAATAACTGGGGTGCCAGACTTAAATTTCAGGACAAAATAGGAAGTCATTGTGTCAGGTGAAATTATCTTTCTTTAGGTTTGCTGAATTAATCATCAAAGATGATTAATGGAAGCTGTAAGACACCCATTGGCAGTCAATGGCTACTAGTTATGAGCCATTTTCCCACCTAACCAAGAAAAGCTGGTGGCAAATGTATTTATTTATTTCAATTCTGAGGCCACTCGATTATTCCATGAGTCTGGATGGCTTACAAATAAAATAAAAGAAACAATACTTATAAAGGGGAACACAGCCAACCTTTCAAATACTTCCAATATAGCTAGTGAAGAAGCATTTTCGAAGCAGATTCCTTTGGTGGGCAGGAGAAGTTGGGACTGTTTTAAAGATTTAAAGACCAACAAAGATGATTAGGGGACTGGAGGCTAAAACATATAAGGAATGGTTGCTGGAATTGGGTATGTCTAGTTTAATGAAGAGAAGGACGAGGGGGGACATGATAGCAGTCTTCCAATATCTCAGGGGCTGCCACAAAGAAGAGGGAGTCAAGCTATTCTCCAAAGCACCTGAAGGCAAGACAAGAAGCAATGGATGGAAACTAATCAAGGAGAGAAGCAACCTAGAACTAAGAAGAAACTTCCTGACAGTTAGAACAATTAATCAATGGAACAACCTGCCTCCAGAAGTGGTGAATGCTCCAACACTGGAAGTTTTTAAGAAGAGACTGGACAGTCATTTGTCTGAAATGGTATAGGGTTTCCTGCCTGAGCAGGGGGTTGGACTAGATGACCTCCAAGGTTCCTTCCAACTATATTGTTATTGTTGTTGTTATTGTTATTGTTGTTGTTATTATCTGGGTTTATGCCTCAATATGTCTCTTCTTAGAAATAGGGAATGTTATAGAGACATCATCCCTAAGTCTCCAATATACTCGTTCCTACAAAACTGATTAGGTAAGATTTGTACAGGTCTGAGAACCGACGGAGCACAAAAACATAGATCTAAGACGAACGCAAGAAGATGCAGCAAACATTCAGAAGTCTGAGTCAACCCAATCAAATGGGAGTTAAAATAGCAAGACGCCCACTGCTCACCCACAATATCGTCCAAACGATGCTTCATCGTTTCCAACTTTTTTTCTTTTTGCTTACCCGCTCATTCTGGGATGCTTTTATTCCTATGTATTCCTATGGCTTCAATGACAGTATTCATTTATTGTGTTCATGCAACATGCTAGAGACGCTAAATCTGGGTTAACCGAGAGATGATGTTGTGCACCTGACATGCAAAGGCCATAAATAAAATGACGGATGGACTAGTCCACACAACTTTGGTTAAGACAATGGCTGGGTTTCCTACAGCATACTAAATTATAAACTATCCAATTTCAGTCTCAGCTTGGCAGGGTGTTTTGCATTATCCCATCCTCTGAACTGATAAGGTTGAGCCAATTATATGAGAGAAAGGGAGAATGAGAGAGAGAGAGAAAAAGAGGGAGGGAGGGAGGGAGGGAGGGAGATGTCACTGTAAGAACTGAGGAGACCCAGCAGTAAATGTGGCGAAGTTAAAAACCCATCTCAACCTATAAATTACCAAGGATGTGATACCATAGTGACAATAGTCTAATGAAGTGGATCAACATACAGAAAACGGCTTCTGTTAAAGCTGAGTATATAAGCAACCTTTCTAGATTCTCCGTCCAATTTGCCGGCAGAGAATGGAGTGATTTATTTTGGGGCAGAGAATGGAGTGATTTATTCAGGCAAGAGGGAATTTCTCCAACGGTTTCTCAAGGGCAGGATCATTCTTTATGGGTGAACCAGTGCACCAGTTCTGAAAAAGCCTTTTGAGAAGGGTTGCTTCCTGGACTCTACCCTTGGAAAGCTGGAGAGGCTTCTGAATTGCTGGAGAGAGGACAGCACTGTGAAATAGAATATTTTCCCCTTGTCCTTAAATAAATGCAAGAAAACAATTCTCTGTCCATGGAATTTATCCAACATTCTGTCTTCCTTTGAAAATATGCTTTCAAAGCTAATTCTCATTCAACATACAGAATAAAACCTTGCCAGTAGGGGAAAAAAAATCAGACAAACATCTTCTCAGTCTGTGGTTAGTTTGTATGGAAGAGAATCAGGACAGTTAAGACTCAAAAAAAAAAAAAAGTTGCTGCTGAACAGATAATTAGATGGCGCTGATTACCGGCTGGGGATTCAAAAGCATACCAAATGTCTTTTTTTTCAAGAACCCCTAATTTGATCATAATTTGAGAAGGGTTCTATGTGTTTTTCCAACATTCCACCCAGTGACTATTTATTTATTTGGCTTGAAGTTACCTTTTGGTAGGTTACTTCTAGCAAATAATTTGAGATAGGTTTGCCACCACTTGGGATAAATACGGCAGTAATGTTATACCAGTTAAACCCTGCAGTCTAACATGACCGCTTACGAAGTGTTACGTTAGACAAGGTGATCTGGGCACACTTGAGATTTTGTGGCTATGTGTTGTTGACAACACTGGAACTGTTAACAGCGTATCTTCACAGTGTTATAGTTGTCTGTCTCCAGTCATGCACAGTAGATGCAGATGCAATAACAAAGCATAGCTTGGAGACTGTTGATCTAGACGAATCCAGAGACTCACTTTTTTTGGGAGGGGGGGGAGAGGATATCGTACCCAAAAGATTTATGACAATAAGAAAAATCACCCATCCCACATAAAAAGACTAAATGTAGATTCTGAACTCCAAACTCCGTGAAAACTGAAAATGTCCACCCAGCTAATATTTTCTCCACACTACATTCTACGTGCAACGGGGCACTTGACTGTTATTTGAGACAGAAATTAATATTATTTTTTTTCATTCCATTAATTAGCTGAGATATATTTAAAGTTACCGAGTTTAATATAATAAAAATGTGTGTTGGGTTAAGGGGAACATCATCCAGATTTCTAAGAGTAAGACAGGACGGGGGAATGGGTGTATTGGTCGTGAAGAAATCAACCAGGTGTAGACAAGTGTAAGCTGTTGCATAAAGCAACAAGGTAAAATTAAGATGGGACAAATTCTAAAGGAATCTTCTATCTCAAGTGCCATTTCCATGAGGTGCAAGACGAGATATCGCACGAAGTCTCTCAGTGCATAGAAGCGGCCCGTCCTAGCCTAAATCTTATCCAACAGCCGCAACATTTACAAATAACAAAACATCGTCGCAACTTCCGCGGCTTTCTTTCGCCTAACTTTGCCCAACAGCGTCCCTTAGGTGCTGTCCGTGGTGCTGAACAGCCGATCGGCGCTTAGAAGATGATCGAGGCCGGCGTCTGCTCGTTAGACAACGGAATAATCTTAAGGGTTGGGGGCTGTGGCATCCATGACAACTACTGCGTTCCTCGGTGTGTGTATGTGTGTCTCTGTGTGTGTATCTGTGTGTGGGAGAGTTTGTTTTCGCTACTGTCTGTACCCTTGCCGCTGCTCTTCGTTTTATTCGCTTTTATCCACATCATCTGCACCAGATTTTTTTCAACATCGGTGCTTGGGGCATAACCTCCATCATTCCAGGTCGGCTGAAAAGGGTCGGGGATTGAAGTCTAACATAGCTAGAGGACACCAGATTTGTGCAGACTGACCCACACCCAGAAGCTGTGCCTCGCTCTGGGTTTCTACAACCTACCCCTTGCGGCTGGGCATTCCCCGAGTGATCTACATTGACCCCTTCGCCTCAGATGCAGACAGCCCCGAGAAGTGACCTATTCGATCTCAACCTCCCCCCTTTCCTCTGGGTTCACTCAACTATGGCATCCCTCGACCGCGGTTACTTGTACGTGAATTAATCCTCCCCCTTTTCCTTTCCCAAACGCCGTTGTCCAGTCCTTCCTCTGAGCCGTAAGGGAACTTCCCCAACCGTGTCTTATCTTTGTTTCTTCCCCCCCCTCCACCCCCAGCCAAAAAAATCCGGCATCGCCTACCTGGAAAACCTTCCCCCCACCCCATGCAACGAGGAGGATTTTGCCCGCATCTAGCTGCATTCCTCCTCCTCCTCCTCCTCCTCCTCCATTTCAGACCCGTGTCTGCTGTGCTCGGTGTTGCTTAAGGCGAGTGTTGCCTCTCTCCCCCCCCCCACACACACACACCCCGCCCCCAACCCCCACACACGCTCGCCGAAGGTCTGAGGTCCCGTCTCTCCCCTACTGCACCCCCCCACACACACACGCGCACACACACACACGCGCGCACACACACACACATTCCGTACCTTATCCCAATGCAGGATCCAGACCCAGCCTCCCCTCCGCTCCCTCGCCCGGTAGGCGAGGCAGACGCGGCAGGGGCAGGGAAAGCCCGAGCGGCGCGCCTTTTGCCCGCAGAATTCCTTCACTGCCAAGCCGAGGGGTGCCTCGAGAGCTCCGCGGCCGCTGCCTGCTTCCTTGGTTGCCGCTTGCCTTATCGCCCGGGCCACGGTCGCCAGCTAACGGCGGCTGCTGCTGCTGCTGCTGCTGTTTCGGCGCTCTCCGCTTCCCCAGCGGCCAGACGGGAGAGCTTGGGGAGTAGCAGGCGAGGCAGCGCCTCCTCTTCCCTTCCTAACGAGGAGGCGAGCCCGCGCTCTCTCTCTCGCTCTCGCTCTCTCTGCACCGCCTTTGGCAGAATCCTTCCGCCCGCCCGCCAGGTGATGGGAAGGGGAGAGCTGTGGCGAGCAAGAGAGCCGGAGCCCCCGAAGCCCTCCCGCTTGTCCTCGCTTCCCCGCGCGGCCCCTCCTTCCCTCGCCCGCCACGCCGTGTCAAGCCTGCCTGGTTCCTCTCCTTCTCCGGCTGAGCGGAGGCGCTGAGCTTCGTCGGACAGAAGTCCGGGGTTGAAGTCAAGGGAGGGTCTCCCCGGGAGGCAGGAGCCCAATTAGAGTTCAGGTAGCCCATCCCACCCACCCCGGGCAACTAGTGGGTCACAGGCCAAGCCATGGTTTGCTCCGTGGTTTCCTGACTAAGCCACAACCGATCGCTTGGTATCCAGGTCGCCTTTGCAAGCCACGAAGCTACAAACCTGGAATGGGGTATGTCTAGTTTAATGAGGAGAAGGACGAGGGGGGGGACACATGAGAGCAGAGTTCCAGTATCTCAGGGGCTGCCCCAAAGGAGAGGGAGTCAAGCTGTTCTCCAAAGCGCCTGAAGGCAGGACGAGAAGCAAAATAGATAGAAACTAATCAAGGAGAGAAGCAACCTAGAACTAAGGAGAAACTTCCTGACAGTGAGAACAATTGCCTGCGGAAGCGGTGAATGCTCCAACACTGGAAGTTTTTACGGTGAGACTGGACAGCTATTTGTCCGAAATGGTATAGGGTTTCCTGCCTGAGCAGGGGGTTGGACTAGATGACCTCCAAGGTCCCTTCCAACTTGATTATTATTATTATTATTATTATTAAACCAGAGTTTAGCTTCCAGCAAAGGCTAGCTTCCCTCAGTACACCGAGCCAGTTTGCAAACCCTAACAGTACAGGTTCACACAATGCCATCATGAGCCACAAACCATAATGGCTGGATTCACAAGTCAAACAAACTACATTATATTAGAGTCAAATATGAGAATTGACCATGGTAGCCTAAAACTCTTATTCCAAAGCTCAAAATATGATCTCAACCACTCTATCTTTCTCATCTTATTCAATTTTCTCCAAAAGGGAGAACGTTTTTTTTTAATTACTGTGCCATTTGTTACATTTATTTACTTGTAGCAACTCAACCTTTGCCTCAAGAATTCAGGATGGCCTGCGTAAATATTACATTCCTTCCACTTTTGTCACATTTTTGAGTTAGAGTACACCGAGGAACAACCAGCACATCTTCATTTTGGCTGACCATGTTGTGCGACCCAGCAATTGTGGTTTGTTCACCCAATCAGAAGGAAGAAATCCATGGCTTAGCATATTTTGAAAACCAGTCCATTCATATGGTGGTTGCATTTGCAAAACAAGTTTAAACCCGGCCTGGGTCCTGGATTAATACAATATAAGCTTAGTTAGCTTTGTTTTCAGTTTTGTTTTGGTTGAATTATCCACAAGCACACCTATTGACTATTTTATGGTTCCATAAAATTCCATAGAATTGTAAAAAGACATGAAAAAATGAATTTCATTATTAAACATGGATCTGAACCTGGATCATTCCAGTTGTCCTTTGACACAGCAGCTGAATTCACAGTCCAAGTTGAGAAAACACAGCCACTATATTCCATGGCATGATTTGTCCCAAACAACAAAAAATCCTTTGTGTTCTCTGAACTTGGTTGTTTTCTTGCTAGTTTGGGTAATGAAACATGTTAAGATATTTAATTTAATAGCTGAAACAGTAAAGTGTATAATGGGCCAGAACACACAGCTGTAGTTGATTGGTTGGAGAGTGCAGGTTCCTGCATGATGCAATCTACATTATGATTGGTTGCTGGGCATAAAGGGGGAGGTTCCCTTTTTTCCCGCCTTTTTCTTCTGTGTGCTGTGTATGCTGTTGTGTGATTTACCTGATGATTTACCTCATGATGTTCCAGTGTTCCTGACTATCACGTCTGCTGAAAATATAAATGTTAGATATATTTATTTATGTAAAACTACAAGTCTGGGTCAGTGAGTCTGACTTCATGTGAACACTTGCTGCACAATTCCCCAACAAACCAAGAAAACAACCAAGCACACAGAGCACCAAGGACTGCACACTTCAGCCCTGAGCTTCAAATATTCTATCATTCTATCAATATTCTTTTCTATCGTAAATAATAAGGCTTTCCATGATAGCCTGGTTTATCCCTGAAGCCTAAGATGATGATGGGATTTCCAGAACATGCTATATCCCAAAGTACCCAAATATACTCTAGCCTAGTCTGGTTGGGTGTTGGGTTGACCTTGACTCATATTGAAAAGCTAAGCAGGGTCAAATCAGGTTAGCATTTGAATGAGGGGCACCAAGGAACTGGCAGGACCACAGGCTACACTAGGGAGTTAAAAATTTTATTCTACAATAAAGCTGGAGCAAAATTAGGACTCAGTCTGGACTAATCATAATAATCATAATCATAATCATAATCATAATGATAATGATGATGTTTGAAGGGACCTTGGAGGTCATTGAGTCCAACCCCCCCCCCCCTCAGGCAGGAAACTTGAAAAGCCACATTTAATTAGTCTCTTTTCCTTCAGAACCTGGGTTTAAACTCTTAAGTAGGATAAAGGTTTTCAGCATACAGTATGCAGAGAGATTGTCTCTAATTCTGTAAAGCAGACATTTCCCGATTTAATCTCTGTTAAATATAGTGAAAAAGTTGGCCTTGACCCTTGCAATATCGATTGGGCATCCAGGCCAGGGAAAAGGAGCTTCAACGCTTAGTGTGTTGATCTCAAAATAGGTCACCCTGTTTTCCCAAATATCATTGTAGCTCTTTACGTTATATTCTTCCTGCTACTGCCGTAATATTTAACCACAGAATATTACCTTTGTGCTGCAAAACTGAGGGCAAATAAGTAGGAAGGTCTTCATCCTGCCTAGCTGGTTTTAGCACTTATTCTGTTTCTTTGTGGGTTGTTTTTTTTTTTTTTTTTTTTTAAAAAGTCTGTTTATATCTTGCTGTAGGATTCTTTGAAGTGAGAAGCTCTGCACAATACAATAGGGAATGCTGGGGTGATTTTTTTTTACTTAAAAGTGCACATTCTAAAGTGCCGTAGAAGCTCAACTATTTTTGGCTTCCCTGCTTGGTGAAAAGCTTCTCAGCTTCTGTTTAATGCTCACAAATCTTTATGCCATCGGAATAAAAAAAAAAAGAACATTTATGGCCGATTCAAATGCTGTGCAGGAAAAAAAAAAAATCCCGCATGTTGTTGTCATCTCAACCTTTTTTCAAAGGAGAAGAGACTTTTGGAGAAATGTTGTGTTTGTTGTGTCTTGTATTAACTTCCTTATGAAATGTCCAAGGAACGTTTGGGTGGATATCTTGTTTTTCACCGTACTATGAAAAATACGGTGATCTACAGCCTCCTCTCCAGAACCCCGTGCTTTCATTAAATGCCACATGGAGGTACTATGAAGATATTCCTTCCATGAACTTGAAAGTTTGGGCCACCAAGGTAGCTTTAAAAGAATCAAAAGTTGTGTAATAGAAGGTCTGTGGAGGTTCTCAGTCATCCAGGTCGTGGTTGTCCCAAAGGTGTTTTTTTTTTTTCAAAAGGCAAGTGGACTTTGTAAAATTAACAGAAATTAAACAGAAATACAACTGCACTGCCACTTCAGCAATAACGCAAGCTCAACTACCCCTATCACAAGTCCAAAAGAAATTGCAAAGATCTTTGCATAAGAAAGGAGAAGTTTCTTTTGCAGAAAGAAAGCTAGAATAAGACTGAAGAAGAATGGGGTTTTGACTTATTTATGAGAATTAAAAATAGAACATACCCAAATAGATAAGAAGTGTATTTTGAACACAAGATATTATTATGAATGGAGATAAAGGAAACTTTGGTCACTTAAAATTTAGAAGTATAAATATTAATCGTTAAATTTGAATATTGATTTGCTTCTAAAGGTCATGTAAAGGTGATTAAGATATCTATAAGCTAAAAATGTATTTATGAATGTAATAAAAATTATTAGCTTTAAATATGAGATAGTAGATACAAAGAGGAAGAGAGAGGAAATACTAAGCGTTGAAATAAAAGACATTTTGGTTACAAGGTTTAAGATATTTGGAAACTATTAGAAAATAAGAATATTTTATTGTATTATTAATTTGTTGATATAGAGGGGGAGAAATTAAATAGATAAGACGTGTATCCTGAATACCAGATTTTGTGAGGAATTGTGATAAAGGGAATTGGGAACATTTAAAACTTGGAAATGATAAACATATAAGGAGTGGTTGCTGGAATTGGGTATGTCTAGTTTAACGAAGAGAAGGACGAGGGGGGACATGATAGCAGTGGTCCAATATCTCAGGGGCTGCCACAAAGAAGAGGGAGTCAAGCTATTCTCCAAGACGCCTGAGGGCAGGACAAGAAGCAATGGATGGAAACTAATCAAGGAGAGAAGCAACCTAGAACTAAGGAGAAACTTCCTGACAGTTAGAACAATTAACCAGTGGAACAACCTGCCTCCAGAAGTGGTGAATGCTCCAACACTGGAAGTTTTTAAGAAGAGACTGGACAACCATTTGTCCGAAATGGTGTAGGGTTTCCTGCCTGAGCAGGGGGTTGGACTCAATGACCTCCAAGGTCCCTTCCAACAACTACTACTACTACTACTACTACTACTACTACTACTACTACTTATTATTATTATTATTATTATTATTATTATTATTATTTTAGTGGAAAATTAAAACTAGGAAAAATTCACTAGAACATTGATTGTCTCAAAGATTGAACGTTAAAACAAGATATATATAAACTAGAAACTATTGATAAATGTAAGAAAGTTATTTTTTATTTGATTGATAGAATAAGAAGTGTATTAATTTAAATATGAGACAGTATATATTAAAGGAAAAGAGAGGAAATATTTACTGTAATAGTGTGGGATTTGTACTAATGATATTTGTATGTAATTGAATTATGGTAACTCAGTCACCACGTTGCTTTTCAAAGATATAAATGTAATATTAAAAAATCAATAAAATTTTGAAGAAAAAAAAAGTTTCCTTTGCAGAGGGAAGAAGAAAAAAGGTCTCTGAGAAATGGCAACCTGATTCCAGATCAGTTCAGGAAGTCCTCAACTTACAACGGTTACTTCAGTGACTGTTCAAAATTACAATGGCACTGAAAAAAGTGACTCACGGCCATTTTTCACACTTATGACTGTTGCAGCATCCCCACAGTCATGCCATCAAATTCCCACAAAAGAAAATAATTTCATAACAAAGTAATAAACGTTTACAGTGGCAATTGTCTTTGCTAACAGTAACATAAATGGAGGTAAAAAAATTAGTTATGCAGAGCAAAAGAATATTGAATTTTGCAAATAAACCAGGGAAATGATCAGCATATGAAATGAGGAAAGAAAAAGAGGGGAAAAAATGATATTAAAGCTACAAGATGGAACTACTATAGCAATTGATAGCAGAAAAATAATTTCATCAATATTATTCTAAATTACATAAAGGAGAAGAAATTTATCTGGCAAAAGTCAATGAATACTTAAAGAAGCCAAATTTATTGAAGGTCACAGAGAAACAGAAACAACTACAGGCAGTCCTTGACTTACAGCCATTCATTTAGTGACCATCCAAAGTTAAAACGGCAGTGAAAAAAGTGACTTAGGATAGTTTTTCACACAACTATTGCAGCATCCCCATGATCACGTGATCAAAACTCAGTTGCTTGGCAACTGATTCATATTTATGACCGTTGTGGTGTCCCAGGGTCATGTGATCACCTTTTGCGACCTTCTGACAAGCAAACTCAATGGGGAAGCCAAATTCACTTAACAACTCTGTTACTAACAACTAACAACTGCAATGATTCACTTAACAACTATATCAGAAAAGTCGTAAAATGGGGCAAAACACACTTAACAACTGCCTGTCTTAGCAACAGAACACTTGGGCTCAATTATAGCCGTAAGTCAAGGACTACCAGTATTGAATGGATCTATAAAACTAAGGAAAGTTTATGAAGCCATTAAAAAAGGTAAAAATAGGAAAAGTGCCTAGATTAGCCTTTTAGTAGACACATTTTGAAGACAAACTACTGCAGCTGTTGCAATACCTGATGAACTGTATTTTACAGATTGGAAATATACTGGACAGTTGGATAGAGGCTAACGTAGCATTAATGCCTAAAGAAAGTCAAGAGAAAGTCAAGCTATTCTCCAAAGCGCCTGAAGGCAGGAGAAGAAGGCAGGTCATCACGATGTAAAAAAGATGTTGAGACTCTAGAAAGAGTACAAAGAGCAACAAAGATGATTAGGGGACTGGAGGCTAAAACCTATAAGGAACGGTTGCTGGAATTGGGAATGTCTAGTTTAATGAAGAGAAGAGAAGCAGTATTCCAATATCTCAGGGGCTGCCACAAAGAAGAGGGAGTCAAGCTATTTTCCAAGGCGCCTGAGGGCAGGACAAGAAGCAACGGATGGAAACTAAGCAAGGAGAGAAGCAACCTAGAACTAAGGAGAAACTTCCTGATAGTTAGAACAATTAACCAGTAGAACAACCTGCCTCCAGAAGTGGTGAATGCTCCAACACTGGAAGTTTTTAAGAAGAGACTGGACAGCTATTTGTCTGAAATGGTATAGGGTTTCCTGCCTGAGCAGGGGGTTGGACTAGATGACCTCTAAGGTCCCTTCCAACTGTATTATTGTTGTTGTTGTTGTTGTTGTTGTTGTTGTTGTTGTTATTATTATTATTATTATTATTATTATTATTATTATTATTATTATTATTATTATTATTATTATTATTATTATTATCCCAGCTCAGGGAATTGGCATCTTCTGCTAAAAAGAAGCTGCACGGCATAACTGGGGAAAGCTCTGAAGGAAAACACCAGACTTGAGTTACAGTCAGTGAACTTACAGTTCACTAGTTCAGCTTCCTCCTTGGTGAAGGAACCCTTTCTAGCTTTTGAGCCAGCCAGTGAACAGAGCCCAGCACTCCTTGGTAATTGGCCCACTGTTGGACTGATCTAACTTTCAGAAAAGGTGTTAAGTTATTCCATCTGAATCCAACTTCCTATGATTTAATTCCATTATTCCATGTTCTGAATTCTGCAATAAGAGAACAAATCTTGATCTTCTTCTGTCAGACATCCTTGCAGGTATTTGAAGAAGTCCGTCTTATGCTTCTCTGGGTTTTGGAGTCCCCCCCCCCCGAAGCTTGACACTCCAAATGCCTTTCTCTGAAAATGATCCAAGTTCTTTGAATCTTCACAATATAAGGCTAGAGCAGTGATGGCAAACCTTTTAGAGACTGAGTGCCCAAACTGCAACCCAAAACCCACTTATGCATCGTCGGGTGCCGGGCGGGTGTGGTCCATTGGGTGGGCGTGGCTGCAGTGGTAACAGCAGACTGGGTGGGACTAAAAAGTTCAATCAATCAATTCCAACTTTGCAAGATCTTTTTTTTTCCCGCGAGAAGTTGAAATTGACTGATTGATTGAACCTTTTTTTTTTGCACATGGTCTAAAGCAAAAAGGTTTTATAAAACCCAGCTGAAGGCCTAGGACTGGAGCGACGGCACGCGTGCCCAGAGAGAGGGCTCTGCGTGCCACCTCTGGCACCCGTGCCACAGGTTCGCCACCACTGGGCTAGAGCAGTCATGTCAAACACAAGGCCCGGGGGCTGGATGCGGCCCACGAAGTGGTTTCAAGTGGCCCACGAAGCCATCCTGGAAACAGTGAGGGAACGGCCCCCGCTGCCTTGGCCCTGGCCCAGGCCAACTGGGAGCCAATGTACAATTATGTGGTGGCCATCTATGCTGAAACCCATTCAGTCTTAGCTCCACAAGGCCATCCAGAAACAGTGAGGAACCAGCCCCTGCCATGTCAGCCCCGCCCCCTGGGTGCACGCTGGGGAGGTGTCACCCTTTGTGAGGAATGAAGAAATGGACCATGCCTTGGCGCTTGCCCCGGTCCCACCCCCTTCTGCCAGAGACCCTCACATCTGTCCCATTTCTGCCCAGGCCCCCACAGGCACCCTTGACGCAAATGATGTAGAGCTGGCCATGCCCACCCAGTAGGCCACACCCACTCCATCCACACCCCCCCAGGCCACATACACCCCCCCCCCAGGGCAACCGCAATGCTGATGCAGCCCTCAATGAAATTGAGTTTGACACCCCTGGGCTAGAGAAATGAAACTAAACAGATGGCACTTGACTAGATCAACTTTGGGAAGAGGTTTGGGGTTTCTGGACCCATCTTGTATTTATATGGATTCCACAAAAGCGCTACAGAATTCCCCCCCCAACTCTGAAAATAACAAATTGAAATCCGCCATGGCTCTACTGTAGACACCTTGCTAAGACAGTGAATCTCTTCTTGTGGCCTGACACATTCGCCCCTTATCTCTTCTTTGTAAGAAGCCTTAATGTATCTTACTTCTGACTTTATTGTGGGATTTTTGTGTGTGTCTTTATCTTTTCTGCAATGCCTGCACATTCTTATCTCTTTTAGGTGTTTTGATCTTCAGGGAGAGCCATTATGCTGTTGTGTTACAATAGCCTTTGTGCTACTATTTGGTTCCAGACACAAGATTTTTTTTTAAAAGAAGGAAGGAAGGAAGGAAGGAAGGAAGGAAGGAAGGAAGGAAGGAAGGAAGGAAGGAAGGAAGGCCAATGGGGAGAGGGAGGGGAGGAGAAGAGAGCGAAGGAGAGGAAAGAGGGAGGCATGGGGCAAGAAGGGAGGAACGGAGGGAATACAGAAGGATGGAATTCGACAACCAACAGCCAGATGGATGGATTGAGTTGCACCGATGACGAATACACTATCGAGAGACCTGAAAGACCAGGTTAGGGACATATCATTACAGAGCACGTTTGATCTATGTGGTCACTAAGACTCTACAATGACTCGATGGTCACAAAATCAAATCATGTATATGGATCCCTTCCAGCCCCTCCACTCCATGTCACACTGCCAATCATAACATAGCACCCACCTCTGGAGAAGGCAGAGCTTCTCAAAGGCCAAATGCAGATCTACCTGTTTGGATTGCAGGGTCCTGAAAACTTAGCTATCACCTGCTGTTGTTTAACCTGCAGGGGTGTGTGTGAAGGAGACCCTTTTGTCCAGCCACTGCTTGAGCACTCTGCTCCAGCCTATCCCGGGTCACCTCAGACCACACCTTCCTTTGACAACTCTGCCAAGAATCAAGTCCTTTGCGGGATTCAAACTTTCAAATACAGTTATAGCAAGTAATTTCACCAAAAATGGGAAGGGGGGGGGGGAACGGATTGTTTTTAACTTTCGTTTCCTTTTTAAACCCTGGGGTCCACATTTCCTTTAACCGTGTTTTAATTTAGCTTCCAGCGTGCAAAAGGAGATGCTTTTTTTTCCTGTTTGTCAAAAGTTTGTCAAAAGTGTATCTGCATTGCACTATGTCCCCCAATTCCCAGTGCTTGACTTCCAGCATAGCATGCTTCATAAGCCTGGTGACAAACCTACGGGCTGTACTCATACAATCGGCTAAACCTGCTTAATTTAACCGAGGCCAGCTTTAAACAAACCACAATGGCTGCATTCACACACAACGCCGAGCAGTGAACCATGGTTTGGCAAACCGTAATAGCTGGATTCATCTATTGTACTAAACCAGGGGTAGTGAACCTTGGCTCTTTTATGACTCGTGGACTTCAACTCCCAGAATTCCTGAGCCAGCTGTGCTGGCTCAGGAATTCTGGGAGTTGAAGTCCACGAGTCATAAAAGAGCCAAGATTGACTACCCCTGTACTAAACAATATGTCCCATATGAAGAGATCATAATAGGGAAAATGAAAAAAACCATGTTGCCATCCAGTATTACTTCAGCATCCAGGTTTCCTCCATCATTCAGCAGTTAAAGCAGACCAGAAGAGTGAAATAACAGAATAACAGAGTTGGAAGGGACCATGGAGATCTTCTAGTCCATCCCCCTGCTCAAGCAAGGAGATCCTATACCATTTCAGACAAGTGACTGTCCATTGTCTTCTTAAAAGCCTCCAGTGATGGAGCACCCATAACTTCTGAAGGCAAGCTGTTCTACTGGTTAATTATTCTCAATGTTAGGAAATTTCTCCTTAGTTCTAGGTTGGGTCTCTGCTTGATTAGTTTCCATCCGTTGCTTCTTCTCCTGCCTTCAGGTACTTTGGAGAATAAGTTGACCCTCTCTTCTTTGTGGTAGCCCCTTAAATATTGGAACACTGATGTCATGTCACCCCCTAATCCTTTTTACTAAACTAGACATACCCAACTCCTGCAACTGTTCTTTATAAGATACTTTTAAGGCCACTTTTGTGAACTAACCACTTCTGCACTGCAGGCATGCTGTCAGAATTGCTTTGACAAGACCATATTGGCTAGACATCATGGAAGGGGATATAAAACTTCTGGAAGGCATTGAGTCGGTGAACACAGCATTCAAATAAGAGCACAGTCATAGTTGGGCATCAGGGGACGTAAGTGAGAGAAAAGTGACCTTTGCTCTCTGACCTTCCTAAGGCGGGAATTTATGAACCAAGAACCTCCCAGCCAAAAGGGTTCCAGAACAGCAAAATGGGTGCTCCATCACTGGGAGGTTTTCAAAAACAGACTGTACAATCAATTGACTGGAATGATATAAAGTCTCCTGCCTTGAGAAGGGGGCTGGACTGGAGGACCTCCAAGATCCCTTCCAGCTCTACAATTTTATATTCTATCTTCTACATATAATGCAACGGATGAACCAATCCTTGGGTTCTGCACTGTTTCCTTTCATTAAATTCCATTAAAAACTTGCTACACTAGTTCAAAAAGATCTAGGAAACTATGTATGACCCCCTCCCCTCCCAGCCTCCATTTTAGACTGTTGAACTGTTCCCCATGTCTCTGAATTAATACATCCAAGCCAGACTGTTTGAGCCATTCCATTGGCTGCTTTCTTTCAACTGCCGCTCTCTCTGCCAGGAAAGTAAAGCTCTTAAGAGTGACAAAACACGCTCAGATTGCCACCATACTGTTTGGTGGAGCAGATACTAATTTTAGCTTGGAAAGCGTCGGCGGTGTGGGGAAAGGGGGAGAGTGGAAAAATGCCAGGGACCGTTAGCCAAGAAAGGTATCCGCCTCCACACCCTATTTAAAGGCACAACTAACTCCAGATTTCAATGAGGAGGGAGGGTGGGAAGTCAAACAAAAACAGACTGAAAACTTTGGGACCAGGAAAGAGAGCAGGTGATTTTATATACAGTATATACATATGCATATACATATAAATAAAATCGGACACAGAGGCCTGAAAGAATATGGCCTTTGCCAAGGCAATCAAATTGCACTTAGCAAACCACCAGCTGATTTTCATTTGGCTGAGCAGCATGGGTTACTGAGTCTTGACTTAGGGCTTCAGAAGACTGGAATAGGGAATGCAACTTCAAAAGTAGGTGAGAGAGGAGACAGTTGGTGTGTTATTAAAATAGGACATCTGTATTAAAATTCCAAGATGTTTTATTTGTGGGGGAGGATAGATATTCATAGGAAGTTGCAAAACTGGATATGCCAAAAAATGAAAGGGGGAGAAAAATGAAAGATGGATTCAGCCCTGCTCTTCACCATGAAAATCAATGGTGATGGATTCAGTAGGAGATAACAATGGAAGGCCAACATAAAGCAATAGATGCCCTATTCTGGGTTTCCATGACACAAATTGGGTTGAGTAACGTAAGGAAGGCGTTACTTCTTGGACTAGCTGTTGCAAGGGCAGAGCTGAGATTCCACCCTAATACATCCTTGGGAAAAAAAAGAAAAATCAGAAATAGAAGGCATAGTACAAAAAATATAAATATGGCTAAGCAACTTTCGGATTAAAACATTAGCAAACTTAGCTAGCATGAGAAAACAATGCCAACTTAGAAGAAGAATGCGCAAAGCATAATATATGTACAGCTGGAACTATAAACCTATGGCATTTATCATCATCATTGTAAGTGTTTTTGTACCAGACCTCCTATGCATAGGACTACTAACCCTTTCAATAAAAATATATATATTTAAAAAATTCAAAAGGTATCCAAGTAATTTACCCATACAAATCTAGCAAATGCTTTCTCTTTGTCTACTGAAAATCCTGCACAGAAATCCTTGGGTATCAACAAAGAACATATCTCTAACTAACCATGGGTAGTCTTCTTCTCAGATACTACTCTGCTACTACTTTCTATTTCAAATCCTGCCCTTGGAAAGAGACCCATTCCTGATGAGAATCAAAGACTCCCTTCACAAGAAAAAGGAAGAAAGGGAAAAGACTAGCCAGGATCTGACCCCGATCACCCTAAAGGAGGGATACAAGTGGAGCTTCATCTCAGCCAGAGACACGAGCTATGCCATACCTTCAGCAGCACCACCTCTACAGTCCTCTCCTCTTTGGAAATCTCACACAGGCTGTACCGTCTCTTGTGCCGCTCATACATTTTGTCCAAGAAAAGAACAAGCAGAGAAGAGTCAAGTCAACCATTCACTCCTAGAGAAGGTCAAGCAGTCCAGAAGCCTCTCCCGGATGTCTTGGCCGAGGGTCCTTGTGCTCTGGAGTGGACCTTCTCTGAATCGCAGAGTCCAGCCAGCTCGCTTCCCGGGAAGAAGAAGGAGGAAAACACAGCCCAGCAGCCCTCCAGCTGGCTGATTAAAAAGTCTTCTTGGAACAGAGTGACTTGTATGGAAAAGGAAGAACGGCACGCAGGATGGAGACCCAGGAGACGGTTAGCCGTGCAAAAAGATATTTATTTTAAAAAAAAACAGAACGGCGAGTCTTCCTTGAAATTTCTCCTCACTGAACGTGGTCAAGTCTCCTTTTTTTAGAGACTTTGCATCCAGGGGAAAAAAAAGAGAAGCCGGGGACAAACAGCCAAATCCAGATGTTTCAAACGGACCAAGAAGGAAGAGAAGACAAGGGGCAAAGACTCTGCTCAAAAGTTCTAATTCCAACCGAAGGGTGGCAACTCAACTCAAAGAAAATGCTGCTGCTGAAGGATGAGGCGGAGGAGGGAAGACCATCCAGTAAGAGGAAACAAAAAATAATATTTTAAAAATAACAACAACCAGCTGCCCCTGATTGGATTTCTAAGCTTCTTCCCCACGAGGATCGTCTTTTCACCCAGCCTCCAAAAGTTTGGTCTTGGATCAGTTTTGAAGAAAAGCCTAATGACAGCAACAGGCAGAAGGAGATGAGGGAGACACTCCCTCTTGACCCAGGTTCAGACGTCACTGTTTTTGCTCACTGCCCCAGAATTCTGTGAGAGCTGAAAATTTAATTGCAATTGTGGGAATATGATTCATCTCTTTGGAGAGAGGTGGGAGGGGGCAGGGCAATCTTCTCCTCCTACGGGCCCCGATTCATTTCTCTTCCAAGGGGGTGAAACCAACCGCACAGGAAAACTGCAGCTCTCCAAAGGGGTGGCTGCCTCTCGCACTGATCCTGGGAAGGACAACATTGTGAATCTTGAATGTTTTAAATGCAAGAATTGGGGCCCAGAGCTGTCTGAAATCCAAGACAGTCTTCTGGCTCAGAGCTTCTCAAAACACAGACAGGAACAAGGAGGGGGGAAAGACATACTCAGGACTCATTCTGCTTTGAGCAGAGGGAAGAAAAAAACACAAAATGCTTGATTGACTTGTGAAAAGGAGGGGGAAAAGTGATTCCCCTTTTTTTTGTCCTAAGCCAAAGGGTGTTTTTTATTTTTTTTTGAAAGACCAGCCCCCCATCTTTACCTTCACTTTGGCTAAATTGCTCACTGCCTCTGCTTCTCAATGGCTTATTCACATCGGAGAAAACACTGCCACATGGTTTCCTGTTTTCAAGATCATTTGAGTCTTTTTCAGCCTCCATTTCAGCCCAGGCTGGTCTCTGAAGAGATGAAATCTTCCTGTAGTTCCTCTTCTCCACCCACCTCCCCATGTTGCTTTAACCCTGATTCTTGGTTATAGATGCACCAAAAAAAAAAAAAAGACGCAGGAGAAGCGAGCTTTGGGGAACGCTGTGATAAAATAGGGAAACAGGGTCCCTTTTGACCCTGTTAAGTTGATTATCATCTTTAAAGCGCGCCATGGCATTGGACCTGGTTATATCCGAGACCGCCTTCTGCCACAGATTGCTTCCCACCGGCCGATACGCTCCCACAGAGAGACCCTCATCAGGGTGCCGTCGGCCAGACAGTGTCGGCTGGCGACCCCCAGGGCGAGGGCCTTCTCTGTCGGAGCACCCACCCTCTGGAACGAGCTGCCCCCAGAGATCCGGGTGATCCCGGATCTCCCCTCCTTCCGCCGCGCCCTTAAGACCTGGTTGTTCCAGCGGGCAGGACTGGCCTAAGGGGTATTTTTAATTGGTTTTAGCCAAATTTTAGTAGAAGCGGCCGATTATATATTTATTTTTAATGATTTTTAAAACTTCTATTGTATTGTATTAAATTGTTTTTAACTGGCTGTAAGCCGCCCTGAGTCCTACGGGAGAAGGGCGGGGTATAAATTTAATAAAATGAAAAAAATGAAATGAAAATAGAACAGCAACTGTACAGCAAAGCATGTAGGACTCACTGCTTCTTCTTCCCAAAGGTGAAAACAGAACAAGAGGGGTGACACACAGACAGGCAATTTTGGGGGACTCAACCTGTTTCCATTCCTCCATGAAAAGTTCCAACAGGCATTTTTTCTGAGGCTGGACCTCAACTGCAAATTACGCATTTCCTCCAACACTGCAAAATCAGTCATTTGCAAGACGGCACAAAGCATCTTTTAGATCACTGCCAGGGATTCATTTCTATTTCCCTGGGCCTTCTTACTCTCCTGCTATTCTCACCCCATCCATTGCTTTAATGTCCCAAAGAACTGCCAGATCTGATTTGCAGGGGCCAGAGGACAATTGCCTCCACCAGTTGAACGGG
The DNA here is from genome assembly GCF_001527695.2 of Protobothrops mucrosquamatus. Lineage (NCBI taxonomy): Eukaryota > Metazoa > Chordata > Lepidosauria > Squamata > Viperidae > Protobothrops > Protobothrops mucrosquamatus. The sequence continues at coordinate 38,613 of NW_015386995.1, forward strand.
CAGTACCCATTTCTGCCAGATACACTCACCAGGGTCCCCCAAACAGAGAAGAACCCAAGACCCCCTCAGATTGCCTTCTCCTCTGCTATTGGCCAATAGGGTTGCCAGGTGTCCACTATTTGAGTGGACAGTCCGCTTTTTTCACATTATGTTCACTATTTCTTTTCACAAAATAGTGGACATTTTTTTTATTCAAAAGCTTTATGATGAAATGGTACATAATCTAAAGCTGTACAGTCTACTTTTTTTACTACTTAACACACACACCCCCCGCCTGTCCGCTATTTTTTGGAAGCAGACCTGGCAACCCTATTGGCCAACAGCACAGCCACTTAAAATCTCTACCTGCACAGGTGGGGGATGAGGTGACAATAGCCAGTTACAGGAGAGAAGACCTATTCTGCCTCTGCTATCTGTCCCTGAGCAGCCTAACAAATATGTCAATCTCCCTTCAGCAATTGGTGCCATATGAGAATAAAGGACAAGATGTGCAGTGGGGAAGTGGGGGCCACAAATATCCAGGTAGGGGACCCAGGTAGTACAAGTCACACATTTTTCTCCGTATGTACAAGGGTAGCCCGTGAGTCCTAGAGAAAGCAATTAGATGTACTCCATGAAGACTCTCCATGAAGACTCTCTTCCGCCGCGCCCTCAAGACATGGCTTTTTCAACAAGCGGGACTGACCTAGGGTGAATTTTAAATAGGGAATAATTTTTTAAAGATTTTAATAATGACACAGCCATAAATATATTTGGTTTTTAATTGGTTTTATAGGGGAAATGTTTTTTGTGTTGTTGTTTTTTTTTTTAACATGCTGTGAGCCGCCCTGAGTCCCGTGGGGAGAAGGGCGGCATAGAAGTTGGATTTAAATAAATAAATTTAAAAATATCCCTTTTCCCACTCTTTTCCTTGCCTTGTGCTTCTCCATAACATCTGCCTAGTTGCCATACACATCTCCATAGCATCTCCTAGACCAGAGACACTTCCCCTCAGAGACCTGAGTGTGTGTATGGGGAGGGGGGAGTGTCTGAGTGTGACAACTGAGAAGACTTGTGTAAGGAATTCTGGCTGGGTTGGCTAGTTGTCAGGACTGTTATATATTAATAGCGTCAGGATGCCAAGGAATGTGATTGGCAGGTGCCTTTCTGTCCTACCTCTGTGCATCTGATCAGCCATTGTAGGAAGAAGACAAAGCCGGAAGCAATAGATCTTTGGCCTCATCCATTCTGGTATTCTTACGGTGGAAAAGATGGCAGAGTTTGATTAAGAGGGAAAGGAAACAGGCGGATGTTCCATAATCTGATTTCAATAGGGGGTAAACTATGGGTGAAGTGCCTTCTATCATGATAAAAAAAATACCTTGGAAAGGTTCAAATGCACCATGACGTGGAGGAAACACGTCAACATTTTCTACATGAACTGCAAGCCCCTTAAAACCTTATAACAAGATAAATATCTAAGTTCCACTGGACTAATTCTAGCATGCGCGTGTGCACACACACACACAGGGAGAGAGAGGGAGAGGGAGAGGAAGAGAGAGGGAGAGGGGGAGAGGGAGAGAGGGAGAGGGGGAGAGAGCGAGGAGAGAGACTTAGAGGGGCAGTATGCAGCATTAGACATATTAGATGCAGAGAGAACATGATGTGCTAGTTATGGTTTCTAAGTGCTGCAAAAGCCAGATGCTCTAGGCAGGCACCAAAAACAAAGCTGGATAATTGAACGGAATAATTATTATTCAGAGCTGAATAATTCAATCTGCAAGGGCTGGACCTACCAGAAAGCTTACTACATGGGATCTTGCTAGAACACTACTAGGACTTCACATCTTAGCGCTGGAATGTAATTTGGAGCGCTCAAATTGACAAGACTTTCATCAATGACTTGCACACATTACCATACTGTACTTCTTTAAACCACAGTTTGTAGACCCCAAAGGAGCCTGGTTCACTCTCCATAAATCATGGTTTTCCAATCACTGGATTCGTATTATAAAAAGTCTCCTTTGAAAGAAACTATAGCTGCATTTGCACCGTTTTGGGGTGGTTTGTGGAAGTGGTTTCTCATTGCCTTATTCTGGACTTTTTTTTTTTTTTTTAGCTCTGTCTAGTCTACAGTTTTAAGATGTCATACTGGTCACCCATCTTAGTATTAAACTGGCTCCAGCAAGCCAGGGAGATAACCTTGGAGAAAGAATTCAGAAGCTGTCAGGGAAGCCCCAGATTAGGAAATATCAAGAAGCACATGTTACATCAAGGGATGTGGGAGTATTACAAAGAGATTGAAACCAGCCCACCCACCTCTTCCCCCTTTTCCCGTGGGTAAAAGAAAGATGGAAGGGAAGACATGAACAGACTTAAAAATTCTGCTATCACAGCCTAATTCAAGGTCATTTTAGTTTTCCTGTGGAGTTGGTTAGCTGATCTGGTTTGAAGGCCCAACTCTGCTTGACTCGGAAGACGAGATAAAACCATCCAAGTGTTACCAGCTGGTAGAACATGTATATAAGCCCAAAACAGATTGTGTTACGTTTCAGTAAAATTTGTAGATGTAACAATTCCTTCTAAAGGTTATATGGAACTATCATGCTTATTAGTCACCGGCTGGGTTTAGCACATCATATTCAGCCATAATGCAAATTGTTTGGTTTGGGTTAAGTAGTATTCATTTCTTTATTTATTCATTCATTCATTCTATTTTTTATCTTATCCATCTCTCCTACAAAGTTACGCTGGGTGGCTTACAAGTTATAAAATAAGTAAAAACCAGTTTTAAAAAAAACCCACAGAATTAAAATATTATTAAGAACTCTACTAAAGCTGAACTAAGAGAGCTAAGAACCAGATGGGATATATGATGCTAGTTGTGATAATTTGTAACCCCAAGAGGGCTCTGCGTGCCGCCACTGGCACATGTGCCATCGGTTCGCCACCACTGGTATAAAGCAACAATCTGTGCTGAAGCGCCATTGAACTGACCAACACAGCTTTCATAGTCAATAGGAAGCCCTAATGGCATAGTGGTTAGAATGCAGTATTGCAGGCAAACTCTGCCCACAGTCTGGAGTTCGATCCTAACCAGCTCAAGGTTGACTCAGTCTTCCGTCTTTTGCAGCCCAATAAATTGAGGACCCATATTGTTGGGGGCAAGATGCAGACTTTGTCAACTGCCCAGAGAGTGCTGTAAAGCACTGTGAAGCGATATATAAGTCTAAGTGCTATTGCTATAGGAAGCCTACTAAATCCTCCTGTTGACTACAACCCAAACTCTTGGAGATCTAGAGGTGACTGCACTACAGTGTGCTTCTCAGGAGGTGACTGCAAAAGCACTGCACTTCCGAAAATGGCATACAATATATGTTTTCTCAGAAGCTACAAGCTGCACTGGATATGCATCAAGACCTTTTCCATCAGCATGGTCTGAGGTTTTGCCCACAGTGGGACATGCCAAATTCCAAGGAACCCAAGTTTCCAAACCATCTCTCCAAATTCCACCTCAGTTCCCCTACCGTGCCTAAACACTCAAACCGAGGGACCCGGCGAGATATGCATTTAAATCAGAACATTCTTGGTTGAGTTCTGTACTTGCTTCCATTTTTTTTTCAGGGGTTCAGCTAAACTTCCTCCCCAGCAACAGCTGCCTACTCAGCTTGTTCTAGGCAGGCCGCAATTTTCTCATGCTGTAAACAGTTGTGGTGAGAAATGGCCAAATTGGTTACACTCACCATTCGATCTGCTCTGCTTTTCTCAGTTTTGTATGGAGTCCCTAATCCAGTGTTTCTCAACCTTGACAATTTTAAGGCATGTGGACTTCAACTCCCAGAATTCCACAGCCAGCAATGCTGGCTGTGGAATTCTGGGAGTTGAAGTCCACATGCCTTAAAATTGTCAAGGTTGAGAAACACTGCCCTAATCCATCACACTTAGGCTGCCTTTCTCCAGTTTCAGACAAATTCTTTGACAACTCTGGGACAAGGAAGATACGGCTCAGACCTTGTGTAGCTTGGAACATTTCCCCCCCCCCCCCTATTTTAAACTCACAGGGTTGCCATGACTATAAGAGCTACTAGCAAAAAAGGTGTGTAAATTTCTCAAACCAAGCTATGACCAATCTGGGCATAACAAAATTCTTGGCAGAAAGAAAAAGTTGGTGTATCATAAAAAACACATTCAGGCAATACGTTGGCTTGTCATCCAAAGATTGAGAGCTTCCAATCTTCTATTCAACTCTAGGAGAAGTGAAGAGTCAAGACAATAGCTATAAAGAAGGATTGAATTGAGGGGTCCTTGAATGCTCTCTGAGCTGGGTTGTTTTCTTACAGATGTTCCGTTACCCCAACTAGCTAACATCATCGGTCTTAAAGAGATGCAACGTCAAGACAAACATTTTGTATCTCTTTCGAAAAAGCCGTGTTTCGTCAATTTGTGCCCATTTCCGGGAGCCTGCTCCATTACACCAAGCCACGATTTGTTTAACCACATGTGAAGAAGTGGAAGAAACCACCATTTTCAGCCCCGTATTATTTCTGAGAATGCTCAAAATTGCTGGAGGACACTTGATGGAAGATTGAAGTTTTGGTTTTTTTTCCTTTTTTTTTTTTTCAGAGAAACCTGGTGATATGAAGGACTCGAAAAAACCCCGACATCAACATCGCCTGCTAAAGAGATGCTTCCAAGCTGCCTTATTAAAAACATCTGGAAGAGCTGTGTGCTTCCCAGAGCTTTTGGTGATGTGAACCAGCTATTCATTTCCAAACCAAAGTCTGGGGCGGCAGATTTTTAAAACAGCCCCCCCCCTCTTTTTTTTTTCCCCCCAACCCAACTGTGCTGTAGCTGTTCCATCTCAGTCCTCTCCTCCCGGGCCTTCTCCTTCCACTCGCTGACCTTTTTAACGAGTAGCACAGCAAACACAGAGCCCCTTTGATATCTGTTTCATATTAGGCTAGCCACATTGTTATGAAAGCCTGAAAAATGATGCAATCTGGAGAAATACTGTGGCACTTTTCATGGCTTGAGTTGTGCAGCTCAAGACAGCGAACAGATTCATGAAGAAAGGCAGGGCAGTTTTGAAACTGGCGGAGCTTTTCAGCCATAATCAAATTTGAAATCAGGAGATATGCTCAGAGCTATTATCTGCCCCCCCCCCCGCTGGCCCAAAGTTAGAATCCCCCCTTTTTTTTTTTTAGTAAACAAGGTCCCATGATCAAGTCATGGTTTATTGACTAGGCCAGTGATGGCGAACCTTTTAGAGACCGAGTGCCCAAACTGCAACCCAAAACCCACTTATGCATCATCGGGTGCCGGCTGGGTGTGGCCCATTGGGTGGGCATGGTTGGGTGGTAACAGCAGACTGGGTGGGACTAAAAAGTTCAATCAATCAATTCCAACTTTGCAAGATCTTTTTTTTTTCCGCGAGAAGTTGAAATTGACTGATTGATTGAACCTTTTTTTTTTTTGTACACGGCCAGTTTTTTTTTGTACCATGTGCCAGTTTTATTCATGCTGTCTTGACCAAATTTTAGAACTAAAAGGCTAATCAACCCATGCTGAGCATGGGTGGCAGATGAGGCAGAAGATTCTACATAAAGGTTTTCCCTACCCAGTCATGTCCAACTCTAGGAGGCAGCACTCATCTCCTCTTTTTGGCCAAGGCAGCCAAAAGACCTTTCTATGGTCATGTGGCCAGCATGACTATACACCGACACGTGCTGTTACATTCCCACCAAAGTGGTACCTATTAATCTACTCGCATTTGTCAGCTTTCTAGCTGACAGCTTCAGTGTCTTTAGCCACTGAGCCATCATATTCCCCTTGTCCCCAACTTGGCACTCTTCAACTGTCGAGCTGGCTGTAGATGGTGGGCGCTCCAATCTCACAGATGGGGAACAGGAGGCTGGTAAAAGCTGGCCTAGGCAATAGCTAGTAGACAGAGCCCTAATCAATACAGTTCTCTTCACAGTTTCCGCTTCTCCATAAAGTAGTGTTCAGAGGCATACTTCTCTGTTAAGAACTACTGTATGTTGCTACCGATGCAATCTAGATGCCATCTAGTGGCAGACACTATTCATTCACAGAACAAAGGAGAATAGAGCTGGAAGGGACTTTGGAGGTCTTCTAGTCCAACTCCTTGCCCAAGCAGGAGACCTTATACCATTTCAGACAAGTGGCTGTCCAGTCTCTTCTTAAAAACCTCCAGTGATGAAGCACACAAAACTTCTGAAGGCAAATCACTCCACTGGTTAATTGTCCTGACTGTTAGGAATTTTCTCCTTAATTCCAGGTTGCTTCCTCTCCTTGATTAGTTTCCATCCATTGCATCTTGTTCTGTTCTCTGGTGCTTTGGAAAATAAGTTGACTCCCCCTTCTTTATGGCAGCCCCTCTAATAACTGGAATCATGTCACCCCTAGTCCCTCATTTTTCTAGACTGCTATACCTCAATCCTGCAACTGGATGACGAAACTGAAGTCCAAAACTCCTTAAGGAGGAAATATTAAAAGCAGCAGCAGAATTTTTAAAAACGCTGCACTTTAGAAAACTGGTAGAAATAAAGACCAAACCAGCAGGACACCACTCAGTTCAATTAGATTTTTTTTAAATGTCCTTTCTTTCTTTTCTTGACCGTTCAGAACCCCAGTGGACAGGCCCTATCACACACCACTTGTAAAACATATCCTTAAAATCTTTTGCATGGTTAAACACCTCCGAAGAATGACAGGTTGGAGAGCTTGGAGCACGACCAAAAATTCAGCAACTCCATGTTGATAAACTGGTTTCAAAACGCAGGAAAAGGAGACAGTGTCGTTTCAGAGCAAAGGAAGGGTAGCTCTCCCCCAAATCGCCAACACGGACCAGCAGAAATTGTTCATGATTTCAAGCTGGAACTGTTGAGCCCTATCTGATCTTTCCTAACAGAAAATCCCAGAAGGTATAATTGGAGACAGACTCAGTATCTTATACCCAGTGGTGGGATTCAAATAGGTGAACAACCGGTTCTCTGTGTGGATGCCGCTTCTGGAAGTCCATTCTGGGCCTGGGCAACAAAAAAATAGGTGCCGGTTCTGCCGAAGTGGTATGAACCACTGCTTGTACTGGTGTGTAGCCTAAAACATGCCCAACATTGATTTTTGCTTCCAATTTCACCAAAAGAGACAGTAGGGTCTCAAAGACATTGTAAGAAAGCTTTCCAGATAACCACCAGAAAATGGATTCCGGTGAAATCGGCAACCTTAGAATAAAATAATATATTTGGAAGCTAGACCAGAATTAGAGGAAAATCCATAGCGAACCATGAAAAAAATCATTCCTTCTATTTAAGGGCGGGTTAATTAGCTGGTCGGCAACTCGCTTCTCATCCCTACTTCTGAATGAAGCCAATTATTCAGGATCAATCGTGGATGTTTCTGAAACTGATACAAAACACCACCAAAGGAGTGCTTCGAAACATTAAATAAAAAACATAATAATGAATCCCATATGAGGATAGTGGCATTATTGCCTGGTTTCCTAAGGGGATCAAGTTCTCCTAAAGCATCTTATTTTGGGCAGATGCTTGGGGGGGGGGATCTATCAAAAGATCTAAGCCATTAAACTAGAGATAGATGACTGACAACCCAAAAGCTTGCTGAAGCCCCCAAAGCAATTTCACCCAGTCCTGATTTTTTTTCTTCTCCAGACTTTTTCTAAGAAATTCATCCCCAGGCCTCCTTGTAAAAAAAAACCCCAATTTTATAAGCAGGCATAGTTTTTGATTGATTGTTTTTATGGGCTTGTAATTTAACGTACATTGGTCCTATTACGTGTTGCTTTATAGGGCATTTATTGGTGTAAACCACTACTAGTTTTTAAGGTTCAGCCGTGTAGTATTTAATAAACAAACAAACAAATAAATCAGAGGGCACAAATCTATTGCATGCTCTATTGCATACTTTCTTGTGTCTTCTAGATAAGTTGGGACAATCCTGATATGATAGGGCAATGTGCTGGTTGAGCAGTTTTAGAAACTGTTCAACAGAGCTAGAAAGAACCAGGTTGAGGAACATTGTTCCAAGACAATATCACTTGGACCCTAAGGTATGTAAATGCACATGTGTGTACATGACAGGATTTCTCAAGCCTCCAAACTGTGAAGCTCTTATGATTAAAGAGCAATTAAAGATTAAACTTTTCTTAGGGATTTGCTACCTTTAAAATTAAACTTGCTATCTTTAAATAAGGTTATATACTTCAAGAAGACCCATCACATTCAGTGCCCCTTCACTGGAGGCTTTTAAGGAGAGACTGGACAGCCATTTGTCTAAAACGGTATAGGGTCTCCTGCTCCAGCAGGGCGGGGATTGGACTAGACTAGATGATCTCCAAGGTCTCTTCCAATTCTGTTATTCTATGCTCTAAGACTGTGAAAGTTGGTTGACCAGAACTGCCCCCTCAGTAAAGTTAGGCAAAAGGAAATGACCACAGGACAGCTGCCAAACGGAAAGTCATTGCTTCCTAATTTTTGCACCGTTCTAATTGGATTAGCAAAATATGCATTAAGGGAAACATTATTTAGAAGTAAGCTTAGTATTAAACTTAACTGATTTTTACTAGCCCTACAATCAGGGATCTACGGTCACATAGCATTTCCTTTTTTTTTGGCACAATGAGAGATCTACTGAGAAAGAGGGGATGTCTTATTTTGAAATAAATTTGAATTCTGCTATCATATGTATTTCTAGAAATCTGAAGGGAAGCAGCAGCAGATGGCAGCACCGTCTTCAATTTCCTACTTAGACTTTCTTTAAAAAAAATAAAACAAAACAAAACAAAAAAAGCTTCCTGGCTGAAAACAGAGTCCGCTCCATTACCAATGTCACTCTTTGTTTGCTTAAAAAAATAAACAGAAGAGGGTCTTCTCAAATAGAAGTCCTGCAAGCTTCTCCCTTCAAAACCATGGTTTTCTTTGGACATGTTGAGCCTGCTTAACAAATGAACTCTTTAGGGGAATTCACACAGTATCCTAAATTCAATGGGTGAGTTGGGTTTGTTTGTTTACTTACAATATTTGTAAAATTGCCCAATCGTCTGAAGCGCTGGGCAGAATACGACAGAGGAAAAACAACAGCAGCAGCCAAACCATCTAGTTCCAAATAATAAACCTAGCTTACGAGATTGACCGTGAGAACAATTAACCAGTGGAAGTCCAGAAGTTGTGGGTACTCCGGACAGCCACTTGTCTGGAATGGTATAGGGGGGTCTCTTGCTTGAGTAAGGGGTTGGACTGGAAGACCTCCACGGTCCCTTCCAACTCTGATATTTTGCTATTCTGGCTCTATGCCAAAGGCACCCTGGAATAAGATGCACCCAACAGTTCTTAAGAGAAGCGAGCAAGCAAGGATTGAGTAAACAGACCTCCAGAGGAAGGATATTCCAAAACAAGGAAGTTACTACTGAGCAGATCTGTCATCTGACCCCGTGTCCATTTCACGAAGGGAACCCCATAGCAGCAAGTCGGACTGAAATAGCCATCCGAGTAAACAACGCTCTGAGCTTGATTTGAACTGAGATTCATAAGATGCGTTGAGGAGTCAAGTCAAGAATTCCAACCAGTATTTTTGCTTTCAAGCGTGAACGTTACATATAGCTATGTCAGGGGTAGGCAACCTATCTTCATAAGACAGCTCTTCTCCTGATTTAATAGGCCCACTGCCAAATTCTCAGCAACCGTCATGGGGACTAGGAAATTCTCAGAGTTGAAGGACAGGCACTCAAACTGCAGGAGGCAACGACGGAGGAGAGGAAGGGAGGGAGAGGGTGCCTTTGAAAGAGGGAAGAAGTGACTAAAACTTCCCGGATGACAAGTAACAAGTCCCAGCTGTCTACATTCATCAACCCTGCATGTCAGATAATCATCACTCTGAAAAACCAGAGAGACTCCGGGGTGCCAGGCCTCAGATTAAAATCAGAGGAGGAGAAACATCTATCACTTACCCTTCCTCCTTACTGACATTATCTGGTACCACTAAAAGAGAAACAAATTCGTCCAGCAAGGACTGGTCACTAACTTTTCAATGGGGCAGATGCTGAGGGCCAAAGGCGAAAGAGATGAGCCAGATTCAAATAGGATAGAAAATATTCTAGCCAGAGAGCTAGAATACGCCGGCTGTGTTGGATTTGCAGCTCCCAACTCCCCATCAAGTGGTAAAGGTGGTCCTCGACATACGACCGCAATTGAGCCCATTTCTGTTGCTAAGCGAGACGGTTGATAAGTGAGTTTTGCCCCATTTTATGACCTTTCTTGCCACAATTCTTTTTTTTTAAAGAGTTTTATTGAGTTTTATAAGGTTGGGGAAGGGATGGGGCCAGTATAGGAATTGAGGTTCGGGGTGGGGATCAGGATTGGGACAGGGATGGGAACAACAATGGGGTTGCCCCCCATTAACATTTTCAAGCTTTAGCAAACAGACTATTGTCCGGGTACATATGTTCAATAACACTAATTAATATAATAGTAAATAGCTATAATAAATATGAGAAACGATAATCATAAACAGCATCAGTTAGTCAATACGTATCATTCATCTTACTAGTATATATTCACGGTAACATATTACATTCATTTATCACTAATTCGTTTCTTGCCACAATTCTTAAGTGAATCACTGCAGTTGTTAAGTTGGTAACACGGTTGTTAAGTGGATCTGGCTTCCCCCATTGACTTTGCTTGTCAGAAGCTCGCAAAAGGGGATCACACGACCCCGGGAACACTGCAACCGTCATAAGTACATGCCAGTTGCCAAGCATCTGAATTTTGATCACCTGACCACGGGGACGCTGCAATGGTTGGGAAGCGTGAAAAATGGTCATAAGTCACTTTTTTCAGTGCTGGTGTAACTTCGAACGGTCACTAAATGAAGTGTAAGTCGAGGGCTATCTGTATTCTGCTCGTGGGGAGCTGAAACCCAACATATCTGAGAGCACCGGGCTATTGATTCCAGCAAACACATCTCAGTTTAGCTTGCTCTACAGCAGGGGTCTTCAAACTTGGCCCTTTTATGACTTGTGGACTTCAACTCCCAGAATTCCTCAGCCAGGCACGCCGGCTGAGGAATTCTGGGAGTTGAAGTCCACAAGTCATAAAAGGACCAAGTTTGAAGACCCCTGCTCTGCAGGACGGTTGTGAAGGTTGCCTAAAGGGAAGGGAAGGGAAGAATAAATGGATATAATATAAGAGGGGACTGGAGGCTAAAGCATATAAGGAACGGCTGCTGGAATTGGGTATGTCTAGTTTAATGAAGAGAAGGACGAGGGGGGACAGGATAGCAGCCTTCCAATATCTCAGGGGCTGCCCCAAAGCAGAGGGAGTCAAGCTCTTCTCCAAAGCACCTGAAGGCAAGACAAGAAGCAACGGGTAGAAGCTAACCAAAGAGAGAAGCAATCTAGAACTAAGGAGAAACTTCCTGACAGTGAGAACAATTAACCAGTGGAACAACCTGCCTCCAGAAGCGGTGAATGCGCCAACACTGGAAGTTTTTAAGAAGAGACTGGACAGCCATTTGTCTGAAATGGTGTAGGGTTTCCTGCCTGAGCAGGGGGTTGGACTAGATGACCTCCAAGGTCCCTTTCAACTTTATTATTATTATTATTATTATTATTATTATTATTATTATTATTATTATTATTATTATTATTATTATTATTATTAAGATAACCTTTACTGTCACTTTTTTCTCTAAACCCAGGTATAGGCTCCTTTCCCCTCACCGAAGCCTTGGAAAGAAGGGCAAAATAAACATGAAATAATGTAGAGGCAGCTCAGATCAAGAGCCTGGCTCTGAGTTATGGTGACATCTCTGCAGGAAAAGCCCTGATGTTAAACAGGCCTTTGAGCTCATTAAGCCTGCCTGTTTCCTATCTTCTTGTCCCTCTCTGAAATGGCCGGGGCAACGGGCACATATTCCCTGATATGCTTGTAAGTGCAGGAAGGTCAAAAGGACAGTTCCTCTTAGCATCCTTGGGGGATGTTTGCCTCCCTTTGCCTAGGTGACCTGCCTTTTTTGAACGGTCAGACCTGATGTGCAGTAGAGCATGCCGAATAACGTATCAGCAAACTGTGCCAAGTTCCTGTGGAAACAGCTTCTGGGTCTTCTTTCAGCTTCCTTCTTGTAAAATGAATTTTTACAACTGGTCCCTTGGGAAGTCCGCCTCTTCTTCCTTTTTATGAGCTTCCGAGGTGGGTGATACATGAAAAGCTTCCCCAAAGTTCATGGTGTGATATTTTTTCTCTCCATTTACTTCCACCAGAACTTTACTTAAGAGGTTGTTTTATCTAAATGTTTGTTTTGAAAGGATCTCACCCAGGAAATTGGCATCACTGTGCCTTGTAACAATGAAGCCTAGGAAGTTAGCTTTTATTCCTGGATTGTGACCACCTGTAGAGCAGCTCCCTGTACATTAAACCATCCCTCAGACATTAGATATCATTCGTTGGCCGTGACATTTTAGACGCAACGGTTCTACCGAAATGTAGACAGTTGGTTTTCCTGCATTTGGATCCCTTTCTGGGTTTATCAAACGGAGGGGAGATCACAAGTGCTCCTCCACATGTCACTCCATTGTTCAGTAGGCCCAAAAGGAGAAACCGTTGTAGCAAGGCTAACGTGAGATTCAAGACAGAATATCAGGAAGAAGACATGATTGACCATCCAGTAGCTTCACTGAGCATTGAAATGTTGTAAGCTGTCTGGAGTCACCTATGAGTGAGTTGTAGATGATGGATGGATGGATGGATGGATGGATAGACGAACAGATAGATGATAGATAAAAAGATAGATATGATGGATGGATGGATGGATGGATGGATGGATGCATGGATGGATGCATGGATGGACGGATGGATGGATGGACAGATGGATGCATGCATGGACGGATGGATGGACAGACAGATAGATTTTACCCAACATTGCTTGGGAAATCTCCTTTTTAAATCAGTGCTTTTTTTCCTGTCTTGCCCTTGCCTTTAATAAGCAGCAACCTTATCCTTATATTTCCTTCCAGATTACATAATGTGGTCATCTGTTTTGTTAACGTCCAGGGCTTTCGAGCCCTTCTCCACCCACCCAAGGCAACTGTCCATATTGATAAGTCAGCATTTGTTCTTTGAGGTCAATCCCACATTTCCCTCCCTGCATTTAAGGAGAAAGCTAACTGCCACTTGGAAGCGGGAGTAGTACAAAAACTTCCCCTCTTGCAATGGATCAGATTCAGCGGCAGGGAACGGGACATAATGAATTCTCAAGCATGCTTCGTTTTTTTCCAGATAGGTTTTGCATCTAGCAGCAATAATATCAAACACAAAGTTGGCCTATTTGATACAGTGCTGCATCTCCTGCTCAAGAGATACTTAGTTCTACACTTATAACTTTCTACAGGGCATCAGAATGTAGCTTTGATTTATTATTTAACCCTGAAGTAGCATTGCTAGGCCTAATGTCAAGAGCAGGAAATCGGGAGTTCGGGTAGTTCAAATGAATATATAGATTTAATCCAAGATTAAGCTCTTTACAAGAATCTGAACTACTAACAGTCAAAGCAAATTGGTGGCAGATAAGAGTCAACAGAATTCAAGATGAGTAACAGTTAGATCTATTGTGGGTACAAAGGAACTCGAGACTGATGATGCCTCTGAACCTTTGAACCCTCTCTTGGGCTCAGCCTGGTCTTCTCCTACATCTAGTCAATATGTACAGAATGAAACAGTCAGGATGGCAAAGCCTCCCTCTTGTGCGTGGCCAACACCCCAGAGAGAGGCAGAACCATTGGTAGAACCAAATGTCCATCAAAGACAAGACCACCCAAATCACACTGAAACAATCTTGTCTGAAAATCTCCAAAGTATCAATGATCTAATACAGGGGTCCTCAACCTTGGCCACTTTAAGACTTGTGGACTTCAACTCCCAGAATTCCTCAGCCAGCAAAGCTGAAGTTGAAGTCCAAAGGTCTTAACGTGGCCAAGGTTGAGGACCCCAATCTAATATATATGCTTGAGTTACATCTCAATGCATTCCTGTTATATCAGAATAGTATGCTGGATATAACTGCAGTCTATTTCATTCCAAACAAGATACGCACACATTATTTATTTGCTGATCCATCAATGCCACACATTAAGAGCCAGGACAACATACTTTGCCACCCAAATAACAAAATATAAACTGAGATAGTCTGAAAAGTCATAATCACTGGGATTGAACAGGCCTAGGTTAACATCCTGTACATCTCAAAGAACCTTCAGATATTCCATAAGGAAGCCAACTAAGATGGGAGAAAAAACATGTGCTAAGAAGAAATTCACTGCGTTGAAAAATTCATGAAGATCTGAAAAAAGTTATGAATAGAACATAGAATAACAGAATAGAATAACAGAGTTGGAAGGGGCCTTGGAGGTCTTCTAGTCCAACCTCCTGCTCAAGCAAGAGACCTTATACCATTCCAGACAAATGGCTGCCCAGTCTCTTCTTAAACGTCTCAAATGGTTGTCCCGTCTATTTTCGAAAATGTTTAACTAAAGAATTAAAAATATCAGCTGCCCTAATACATTTCTTCCAGAGTAGTCTCCTCTATTGTTTGAAGGCTCCTATCAGAGAAAAGATGATGGCAGATGTGCAGAAGATTAAACAATGGCTGAAACTCTGTTGAGCTATTCTAGGTACCATAATGTCATCTTTCCGGTATTATGCCCCGAGGGGTTAAGAAGTTTTTTCTGGACTTATGACATCAATCCTTCCTTAGTACATCTGGTACATCCCCCTATCCTACAGTCCGCTTAAACCTACTGCCAAGGCCAGCTACTCTGTCATTTGGATTTTTTGAGGCTAAGAAGACTGGGTTGGAGTTGCTTAAAATGCACCTCCTAATAATAGATGTGTACCTTGAGGATCCATTTTCTAGAAGAAGGGACACAAACCATGGGAAGGCTTCCCTCGGCTTAGATGGAGTTTAGGTGTTGAGTTTCTGAGCATCTTGGATTTGTGCACATCTATCCCCTGCAAAAACAGCCCCTTCTTAGAGGCCCTTCCTTACACACAGAGAGAAGGACAATGCTTTTCGTTGTTCAGAGGGTCCTTTTCATCCCTAATGGCCATTTTGCCCCTGAAGCTTAGGTTGTCCTTTCTTTGTTGGCTGAAAGTATCAATTGTGCCATGCAGAAGGCATCAAGGAAGGGCCTCAATGGAAGGAGAAGGAAGGAAAATAAGAGGTGAATATGGGAAGTGAATTAACCAAAGGAAGAAGCAACTTTTTCACATCCATAAATTGGAATTTTGCTTTCATCTTTGAAGGACTGTGTTAACTTCTTCACTCCAGATCATCACATGCCTGTTCCAGTCCAGAGCAGTGCCCAGAAGAAGGCAAGACAGCAACTTTTCCTTGCTCAACAATCAAACAAATCTGGCCAGATTTGTTCATCCAAAGATGCTATGAACCTGGACGATTCCAAAATGCTAGCTGCCCTTTTTCCTGTACAGTGTTCTATTTCTTTAGGACCTGCAGGTATGTATTTTTAAAGGCATATCAGATCTCACATATTCATCATACCAAACACATGCTAATATGAAAGGGTGAAGTGTATTTTATTTCCCAGCAGAACTGATAAGAACATATAAACATGGAGGCATGTGTGAGTGCGTGTGTTTATTTCTTGGTGGAACGCTTGGTGCTCTCTGAGCTTGTTTATTTGTTTGAAGAGGTTTCATTATCCCACTAAGTTACATCATCAGTGCTAGGGATCACTGCTAGCTCGGAGATTACCTAATTGGTGCTCCCGGAACCATTTTCAGAGAGTCCACAAATTACCAGCCTGTCTAAAACACTGCACCTCCCAGTTCAGGATCAAAAGAAATCATGACCAATGGTAGGAGGTTCTGCAAATCTAGATCTGTTCTTCAATTGCAAGTTATCCATTGGAAAGATCAAGATTGTTTCATCTCCAGATCTAAATTTTGAATCAAAGTAATCAATTCAGAGGATAGATAGATAGATAGATAGATAGATAGATAGATAGATAGATAGATAGATAGATAGATAGATAGATAGATAGATAGATAGATAGATAGATGGATGGATGGATGGATGGATGGATGGATGGATGGATGGATGGATGGATGGATGGATGGATGGATGGATGGACGGACGGACGGACGGACGGACGGACGGAGAGAGACAGAGACAGAGACAGAGACAGAGACACAGAGAGAGACAGAGAGGTAGGTAGGTAGGTAGGTAGACAGGCAGGCAGGCAGGCAGGCAGGCAGGCAGAGACAGACAGACAGACAGACAGACAGACAGACAGACAGACAGTATCCATTTGAGGGTTATAGTCCCATGTATCTCAAGCACATTTCTACAGTTTTTCAATGCAGTTAATAAAGTGCAATGTGCTCGTTGGTTTTTAAACTTCTCTCTCTTCCACACTGAGGAACAGGAAATTGTGGTCACTGGTCCTGTAGCAAACTTTCCATTTGCCTCGACATTCCTGATGCCATACTAGAAAAGATCAGTGTAAAAGGAATATTTGAAGGAGAAGGGGGGAAAAAAGACTGGCCCACACAGTCACTTCCACCAGTCTCTCTCACACACAAAACCCCAAGAAGCATCTCCATCCTGTTTCATTCTAACTACTAGACCAACTTGATGTGCAAGGGTTTGCTGTCTTGTCCTTTTTGTCTGCAAGCAAAGAAACCAACTAACCAATGAAAATCCTAGAGTACTTACTTGCTAGAAGTTGTCATTTGTGGAAAAAGAGCTATTACTAAGACCTAATGTAAAATCATATGTCAAAGTTTATTCATCTGGAATTTTCTGGCAGGCAGCTGGTCTTTCTGTTCAAAGCAAACACTCAAAGATTAGTCACCAAAATATCGATAACAAATCAAGAGGCCTGCTGAGTGAGCCTACAACGCCTTTTAATTCTCTAATCTTCTAATAAAAAGGGAGATGATTCAAGAATAATATACATTTGATTTTCAGAAGGCTAGTAACTAGACAACGGATATATTATCACGGCAGATGACAGCATCTAGTATTCTACTTGATATGGACTGATCCTCCAAAGCTGAGAAGTCCTTTGGTGGGAAGCCCCTAGTTGTAGACTAGATCTGCCACAGAAAAACACATTCTGGAAAAAAGTAAGGGCAAAAAATTCTGTATTGTTACCAAAGAACCCTACATGAATGTATCCATTAAGTCACCAAGAATCAATCACAACCAAAAGAAGGAGCTGGTAGCTACGTAATCTACATGAATGCAATGGTTTGGAGCAGGGGTCTTCAAACGTGGCCCTTTTATGACTTGTGGACCTCAATTCCCAGAATTCCTCAGCCAGCGTGCCTGGCTGAGGAATTCTAGGAGTTGAGGTCCACAAGTCATAAAAGGGCCAAGTTTGAAGACTTCTGGTTTGGAGATTGATCAAATCCTCAGCTTGACACCCAGGGTAGGCTAGAATTTAGCGAGTAGCAAAAATCACACCTCTAGTCCACCCCCTTCAATCCCTTAATCTGTAGTAGGGAGGGGGGAAGGTTTAATAATACCTATCTCCTAGCATTGTCATTTACACTGCCAACAAGGTAAAACATGAAACACATTTGAAAAGTTATAAAGCAAGCTGTCTGTTTTACTTTTACCATCTCCTCCAAGAACCGGGGAATAGTCTGGTTTATTATGAATAGAATTTAAGTCACATATTATGCTTAACTATGGCCTCCTTAAACATGCATCAACTACAATTGGCGGCGTCCACACAATATGACGAATCAAAACCAAACAAACCACGCTTTGGCTTTGCATGATGTGGAAAGACCATCAGACCGCTATAGAAACAAAAAGACAGAGGATCACAAATGTGCGCTCTAGCACTAAATAAAACTGGGGATGTCCTTTCCTCTCTTTCCTCCTTGCCCACCCAAAGTTGTTGTGAATCGTGATTTACATAAAAGAAGATACTTGATGAAACCATTTGCAGACGGGCTGAACTACGTTGCACATAAGCTAGCAATTACAGCCTTCCATTCAAGACTAAGAAAGCAAAGCGTCACTCAATCGCCTAACTTAACTTTCAAGAGAAGCTAGAATTTCTGTGCACCCTTTTTGAGGAAAGCTGAACTGTTGGTTGGGAATGACGGCAATGCTGGTAGGAAAAAGACGCGGATGTTGGTTAGGAAGCAGGAATCCAATCCATATACGTAAAGGATATCAGGTTGATTTAAAAAAACCCAAAAACCCTGCTATGCTGCAGCTTCATAAATGCTTGATATCACTATATTTGCATATTAGTCCTAAAGCAAAACCAAAGAGCAAAAATCAACATCTGCTTCTACAGCCAGCAGGAAACCTGATAGGCAGCCTCTTGTCCTTTATGCAGGCCTCCCCCTCCCCCCCACCCTCAAGTAATTTTCTGACACACAACACGTAATCCAATTTATGGAAACCATTGCCACAAGATGCGATTACTGTGGTTGGTTTTTCTAAAAAATTATCTTTGTTAAAAATACATGAAAGACTGGACGTGACTAATCACCACCACCTGCAGAGAGAGCGCAAAGCCTCTCTGTATGTAGACACTACATTGGAGAGCATTCTTAGTCAGGGTCAAAAGCAAGAGCAGGCCCAGGATTATGGGACCTGAAATCCAGCACAGATGGAAGGCACCACACTTGACTCATAAACAGGCCACTTTTTAGAGCAACGTGGACTTTTGAGTTCAGAGATCAGCCAAGCAATAATATGCATCCTCTAAGAAAAACACAAATTACAGAACTATCCTAACAGATCCAGGAGGGGATCTGTTGCAAAATCTCAGTTCCTTATTCACTTTAAATATGATCAGTGCCTCCTCAGACCCTCCAGGCAAAAGCTAGGTCAATTACTTCCCCATTTGAAAATCAAAAGGGCTAAGCAACACACCCATCTGGCCAATATGAGCTTTGTAGCATATATACCAGTGATGGCGAACCTTTTAGAGACCGAGTGCCCAAAAACTGCCTCGCCCCCTGGCCTGCCCCCACTCCACCCCACCCTGCTCCACCCCCACATCACATGCAGGGCCACCCACCACCTCCATGGCCCGCTGCAGATCACCCAGGCGGCCCTGCAGCGTCATGTTGGCCACGCCCTCCGCCCGCGCCCCACAGCATCATCTGCATGCAATGGGGTACGAGGGTGGAGTTTTGTCCCTGCTGCCCAGCTGCCATGTGCTTGGCTGCGCTGCTCTGTGCGGGCTGTACCCAGGGGCGACTCTCCTCTGGGGGGGCTGCTGGTGAAGAGGGAGCCATGGGGGGAGGCAGGACTGGGGCGATGGCATGCGTGCCCACAGAGAAGGCTCCGAGTGCCGCCTCTGGCACTCATGCCATAGGTTCGCCACCACTGATATATACCATTGGCTTGGGTGATGGATATCTCCTGGGTATCCAGTACAATAAAAACATAACACAGTTAACTATTATTACAACAGCAAAACCACAACACATAATCCAGGGTAAATACTGTCCTTATCCAGATAAATGGTTTGATTCAACAAGAGCTTATTCTTCAGAAAAACAGAGATGGTCAACCAAAAACCAATACGGACTTTTTGGGAGAATAAGATTTCAGCAACCTAGCAGATAAATTTTCTATTCACTGCCTCTTTAGCAAAATTAACCCATCTGCTTTTGTACTTGAAGATTTTATTAGTTTATCAGAATGAATAATACAAAAAAATATATAAAAATAATGGAAAACAAGAAGGGGGAAAGGGAGTGGGGTAAAAAGTAAAAGAGGTCAGTGAAAAAAGTGTTGACTTCCAACTCTTTTTAGAAGAGTAGACGATATAAATGATGATAGTTTATAAAGATTAATAGGTGTAAACAGAAATGTATATTATTCCCCACAGCAAAGAGAAAAAGTAGCAGCAATAGTTAAATTGATTTCTCTATCCAAGAAATTTTAATTTTGTTTTTCTTTGGACATTGCTTCTGATTTTTGTGCACGTGATGGAAAGAATGAAGCTTTGATTTTGGTTTTGCTGATTAATAGGTTTGTTGTTATAGAAATGGCTAGTGTATATTATTGTGAAAAAGTAAAAATTGGCGGTCGTAATGTTAACATTAACCCATCTGAAGAAATTGGGGGGGGGGGGGCAAAGTAATTTTCAAGAGTGCAAAACCATTTAGAAAATGTTTCCTTAGCCTTGCTTTCAAAGGAGTACAGTTCTCTCAAATTGTTCTCACATCTTATTGTGATGCAATGAGCCAAACGAAGAGCACATTGGGTCATCTGGACAAAAACGTCTTCATTCTTGAAACATACTAAAACCAAACAAGAGTTCTTAATGTGACTTGGGAAGCATCTGATGTGCTTCAAGAAGAGTGGAAAACTTCTCATCCAACATCAATGTAAAGAAGATCAAAGCCACCTGCTGCTGCTGTTGCTAAAAAATCCAGAGAAGGAGACCAACTGGGAACACTACTGTATGTATTTATTTAAAATATTTTCCATTCTGCCCTTTGGTTTGATATTTCAAAGTCTTCTTATAATTAGTCACAAAACTCAACCAACTACCACCAACAGCAAAGTATCGAAGATACTTTAAACAGCAAGAAACTTTACAATTACAGGATGGTACCCATCCCATCAGCGACTCCTCTGAAGAACATCAATTTCTCAATAAAAAACAGCATTAAAACAAGTCACAAACCTTAAGCACCTAATTGTGTGAAAAGCTAAATGTAACTTTCTAGTGTGCCTTACTACTGGCTATGCTCTATATCAGTGGTGGCGAACCTATGGCCCCTCGTGCCAGAGGCGGCACTCAGAGCCCTCCCTGTGGCCACGCGTGCCGTTGACCCAGCAGAGTTCGCCAGAGTAGCGGGCACATGGCGTTTGGAAGCGACGGGGCAGGAAGTGAGCAAGCAAGCGGCGGTGGCCTCCCAAGAATGCCCTTGAGATGGCAAGGGATTGGCCCTGGCCATGCTCACCGTCTGCTGTGACCACTTCAGCCATGCCCACCCAGTGGGCCACGCCCCCCACGTCCCCCCTGAGGGCACCACAATGCTGATGCAGCCCTGGCACTTTGCGATAAGTGGGTTTGGGGTTGCAGTTTGGGCACTTGGGTCTCTAAAAGGTTCGCCATCACTGCTCTATATATTCCACACTATTTTCTCCATACAGGCATTGATCAGCCCAGAAGAGTTGGCTTCCTTCCTTCCTTCCTTCCTTCCTTCCTTCCCTCCCTCCCTCCCTCCCACTCCATCCTTCTCATTTCAGATGTCTACAATAACACCATTACTACCGCACCACCTTCCAAATCAGCAACTGTAGGAACCGTTATCCTTCAAAATATTTAAAGGAACAAGGGATCTAACTGTGGCCAATGCTCAAAAGATCCTTGCTACCAGGTGCCCCAAATCCCAGCAAATAGACTCATGTCAATCCTGCTGTACCAAACCCATCCAAGCCACTCAGAGACACTGCAAACTGCAAGATGGACAGCAAATAAATATAACAACAACAACCCAGACTTAACAATTGTCAATAAGACAAAAAAGTGTGGATAGTGGTATAGCAACACCACTACTTGGAGACAGCGGAATAGGAGAGAAAGAACTGGAGAGGATAACAAAATACAAAGACCTACAAATAGAAATAGAACGACTGTGGTAGAAGAAAGCAAAGGTAGCACCAATAGTAATAGGCGCCTTGGGTGCAATTCCAAAACAACTGGAGCACCACTTGAACACCATCATCGGCATTGACAAATTCACCATCAGTCAATTGCAAAAGGCAGCCTTATTAGGATCTGCTTCCATCCTGCGATGATACTTGTAATACCATCAAACCACCACATCTGCCTATCCCAGGCCCTTGGAAAGGACTCGTTAGGTAGACAGAAATGCCAAACCCCGTCTGAACATCTGGCTGACTGTGCGACAAAGCACTACATCTTGACAACCCCATCAAACAAACTTAAGTAAAACTGCAAGATAGTTACTGGTGGTGAAGGTTTCTCCCGAACGACTTTGGCCTCTTTCATGGATAACTACTACAAATTCTCAGTATTCATTATCAATCAATAATAATAACAACAATTTGCACGGATGCTTAGAAATTGTATTCAAGATGCTTAGAACTGCCTTTCACCCTTCAAGCCAATGGAGGGTAACTTTCTCAAATGGTAAATGTTTATTTATTTATTCATTCATTTATCCAATTTAAAGATTGCCTATCTCATTCACAGAGCAGGTTGAAACAATCCTTTGCTCACTCGTTGATCTTTAATTCAGATCTCGAAGTTGCCAAGTTCAGAGAGAGGGTCCTTCACTTAACACGCACAAGAGAACTTTCTCAAGCAGTGACAACACACATCTACAACAGAAAAGACAGTCCTTCTTCCTGCAAACTGATTGCACAAAAGTCCAAAACCATGAATTAACCAGCTCAACCGATCTTCCCGGTTCAGAAAGCCATAATTTTGGAAAATAAAACCAATGAGAAAATTTAAAAAAGGAAGATCTGCTTCCTCGTGATTAAAGACCAAAAACAAAAAAAAAATTGAAATAGAAGGAAATTAACTTTGCAAGGGGCCATGTGCGTTTTTGTTCCTCAATCAATAGCCAATGCTCAGTGTTGGGAGACGGGGAAATAAACAAAACCTTACCCTTCCTTCAGAAGTAATGCTCTCAGCTAGATCTGTCTGAAAATCCATTTCTTCTTCAGCTTTCATTTCCGGAGAGTCTGCAGAAAAAGAGAGAGAAATGTTTGTGTGTCTTTTAATAACTTCTCCAGTTACCTCAGTTTTAACAACATAGCTGGTGTCCCTTCATCCCAATTCAAACAATCAATCAATCAGAATAGACCTGGAAGGGACCTTGGAGGTCTTCTAGTCCAACCCCCGCTTAAGCAGGAGACCCTGCATTATTTCAGACAAGTGGCTGTCCAGTCTTTTCTTAAAAACCTCCAGGGATGCAGTACCCACAACTTCTGGAGGCAAGCTGTTCCACTGGTTAATTGTCCTCACTGTTAGGAAGTTTCTCCTTAATTCCAGGTTGCTTCTCTCCTTGATTAGTTCCCATCCATTGTTTCTTGTCCTGCCCTCTGGTGCTTTGGAAAATAAGTTGACCCCCTCCTCTTTGTGGCAGCCTCTCAAATACTGGAATACTGCTATCATGCCCCCATAAGTTCAACTGTAGAACTTCTGTTTGTCATGTTCAATCCCATTCCAATTTTAAAAGAATTTCACATGGAAGTCCTCTTCCAGGCCCAGTGGACCTGGCTATTCCAAAGGGCAGCATCTTCCAGATGTGTTGGAAATGCAATTCCTAGAATTCTTCAGCCAGCATTCTCTTGCTGGGCATTCTGGAAACAGCAGCTCCAACATATCTGGAGGGCACCAAGTTGGGTGGAGTTGGAGAAACCTGAAATCAAAAACATCAGGCTAGATGATGATCCTCTGGTCTGGCAGTGGTCATGGGTTTAGAAGATCATTTCCGAGGAAACCAAAATAGAGAAGTTTTTGTACAGAGGAAGAGTTTTTTCTAGTTTCCACTTATCACGTTAGACTTCAGCCAACAGTAACTTCGCTAGTGATTTGATTAACATTGCTTTACTTAATATCCGTGAACCATCTTCGGCAAAGCACTCAAAAAAAGCTTGCACCAACTTGCTCGATTTAGAAAACATTAAACAACTAGCAAAAGGGAGTTAGTTTTGGGGGCCTAATAAGCACAATCAGTTTACATTTCAAACTAGCATTGGGGAGTTTGGAACAAGTAGACGCTTCATTTCTACCTTGTTTTTCTCTCTGTGTAGCAAAAGCGGGGGATGGGATTTGCAAGGGAAGCTACTTTAGATGACCCACAGCACAACATTTTGACAGCTTTCAACAGCATCAACAACAACCGTTGGGAAAAAAGAGCAGAAGAGAAGGGAAGGGAGAATCGAGGGGGGGGGGGAATGGCTTGTAAGCCTTTGTGTTTGTTGTGGTGCAAGAGTGGCTACTGTCTCCTCAAAGTCGCAGGGGAGAACAGCACGCCTTGGCAAGCTCAGAACAAAAAAATGGCGTGCTTGGCAAAAGAGCCGGACCGCAAGCAAATGAAAAAGTGGGGGTTCCGATTTGACATCCCAGAGGGAGAAAAGGGGAGACAGACGCAGTGGGCAACCACTCACTTATTTTCCACTTCACACCATTCACACTTGCCGAGTCACCTAGAGAATCTCCCCTGGTGAACAGAGACACACACAGTTTAGCAATATCTTTCTCGCTCCCACTTTGAGGTCTCCACATACACACACCTTTCTCGGCTGGCTCCTGGCGCTCCCCACAAGTTCTCTTGCTCCTTGAGGCCATTTCTACTACCTAAGTGCATGTGGACAGAAACACTCGCATTTGCCGTGTTCCGGCACGGCGGAGACTGCAGTTTAATCCTGTTTCTCCAGTTGCTCAGCAGCTTTCCCTAAAACTACGCAGTCTCAGCATCACGGCTGGTAGCAGGTGCAGAGCAGGAAGTGCGCCTTAATTACAGGTGCCCGTTCCCAGCCCCTCCCCTGCGCCTTCGGTTTTTAGCTTCCCCACATATCCAGAGCAAAAGCACTTTTGGTGCCAAAGCAGCTTCCAGCAAAGACCTCCACCTAGGATTAGGGGTCTTCAAACCTGGCCCTTTTATGACTTGTGGACTTCAACTCCCAGAATTCCTCAGCCAGGCTGAGGAATTCTGGGAGTTGGAAGTCCACAAGTCATAAAAGGGCCAGGTTTGAAGACCCCTAATCCTAGGTGGACACGTCCACTTTCAAGGCACCCTCGCTCTACAAAATCCACGGCACGATTTCTCCAACAGGCCCTCCTTTTTGATGACGCCCAGAAAAATCTAGATTGCGTTTTTAAAAACGTGTGTTTTTGTTTTTTTGTTTTTTTTAAAGTTGGCAGTTCATCTGTTGTGCAGCTGGGCTTTTGCTTTCTTCCTTTCTCGATGCTGCTTGCTTAGAATCAACAGCCAGAGTTTAAAGGGGGTGAGGGAATAAATTTTTTAGGAGGCCGCCACTCCTAAGCCCAAAAAGGAGAAATGAACTGCCGAGGATCGCATGACAGCCAGCTCCCCGTGAGATTGAAATATCAAGCCCATCGTATGCCACAAAAATAAAATGGAGCTTGCTGGACGCCAAATCCTGTCAAGCAGGGCCTAAGAGCAGCTGTTATTTTTATTTATTTATTTTTTCAAGGCGGTAGGGTGCTCCTTCCAGTTTGGTTGCTGTGGAAAAAAAAAAAAAGGATCTTGTACACACCCTGCCTCCGCTAAGTCTCTAAGCAGCAAACGCTCCCAGTTTTTCCTCTATTTGCAGTTCAGCCTGGGATGACAGGGCAGGCAATTTTTATTTTATTATTATTATTATTTTGGAGGGGGGGGAAATGGGAAAACAGAATCTTTCACATTGTGTTTTTAAAAGAGAGAGAGAGAGAGAGAGAGAGAGAGAGAGAGAGAGAGAGAGAGAGAGAGAGAGAGAGAGAGAGAGAGAGAGAGAGTGCGCGCCCAACGTTGGTTCAATCTGTCATGTTCCTTCAGTTTTAACTTAGGAGAAATTTGCTGGTACTAATTTGCAGCGGATCAAACTTAACTGGGGGGGGGGAGAGGAAGAGAGCGGCCACACCTGTGATTCCTCAGGGCAAGCTCCATAATAGCAGCAGGGAGAGATCAGCTGTTTTTTTTCTTTTTAACCAGCTGTCTGAACAGGTGGAGCCATGAAAGCTTGCATTAAACTATCATTAAGCATTGCCAACAATTATGCCTCTAGGTTTCCAGCTCAGATGGAAGGAGGGGGGGTGGAGAGGCCCTTCCTTCGTTCCCTCACCACCTTCCTGGCTCTCACCTTTAAAGAAAAAAAATATATAATGAAAACAATATGCTCTAACAACTCCTGTTACAGAAGAGGCAAAATGGTTTTAAAGAAGGAGTCCAACCGGTCCGTCTTGATCCTTCAGGTCCTCGCTTGTCAACGTTGCTCTCGCTAATCAAACTCCTTCGTCCGGGCCTTTGTTTTCTCAAGTCGGAAATAAAGGTTTGAAGCCCAGCAAATATATACACACATACATACACACACACACACATAGACATACAAAGAGTGGGTAGCCTATTCAGAAGGGGTTTTGCATAGAGCAGAAATGGGGACTGAGTTTTTTTTAAAAATAAGTCTAGCTTTCCTGTGACCTCAAACTACATTTGGATCCGGGCCATCTCGAAAAGACGCTTTTAGAACATGAGCAGCTGATAGGCAAAAATTTAACCCACAGCTCTGTGGTCTTCTCTGACCAAGCCAAGCCAGCACGAAACATGGAAACCTCACAACAAATAAGACACCTGTTCTGGAAGGAAGCCTGCATGAATACAACACACCATTCAATCTCCTTCTTAACAGATGCTCTGTAGGGCAGAACTGTCTAACTTGATGACAATTTAAAGGGGAAAGAGTCAAAGGAAAAGGGTCAGGAAGGAAGCAGGTGTGTGCTTCAAGCAATTGACAGCCTGGAGTTTAGTTGTGCAAAAGGAGAAAGAGAAGTTGGGGTAACCAGGCTACTACCTACAGATTTCCCAAACAAAGAAATGGGGATTTTGCATGCTTTTCTGTTCCCCACCTTCTGTTCCCAAGTTGGCTAGTCGCATCCTTCCAGCAAACAGACTCCCACTACCCTCACTTGTCATTCACAAATCACATCTCCCCTTTCTGCTGACCTAGAGAAGAAAACTGAATCACACTCTTTTTTTTTTTCTTTTGCTTACCTGCAATAGGTGAAGAGCTGGTTAGTTCCAGGGCTGCAGGGTTCATTTTGCTATCAGGCTGTACATTTATCTCCTCTTGAATTTCACTAAGGAGACATCTAGTCTCCTCGGAACTGGCTTCCACCGAGCAGGGGACTTCCACGGGATTTCCAGCGAGAGATTCCAAAGAGACATGTGCTTCTGCCGGCAGTATCACTTGACCAGGCATCATCGGGTCAGCGTTACCCAACAGACCATCAGGTTCCCGAGCAGAGTCTTTCGTTCCAACTTTGTCCAACTGCTCAGTCCCGGGAAGAAGGCAGAGAGGCGAGGGAAGGGATTCTGGCTCAGCTTGGCTAGTCCTCCTACTCCCTTTCTCTGACTCTCCCAGCTTCGTAACGTCCATCTCACTAGCCAACAAGGGCATTTCGGGACCAGAATCGCAGTCCCAAAGGAGTTCTTCGGCAATTGGCTGAAGCAATATTCGGGAAGGGGTGTTTTCCACTCCCCCCTCCTCCTGTGAAAGACCAGTTTCCATGGCCAGTTCAAGAACCGTCGGAGGAGCTTCCATCACATCCAATGTGCTGCCAGCTGGAGAGGCTGCTTGCCCAGCTGGACCAAGCTCAAGTCCCGGGTTCAGCATGACCTCAGGGGAAGGCGTCCCCCTGTTGCAAAGAGAAGCGCCCTTTGCCAAGCCAGGCTCTGGAGGAACATCCCCGAGTGCCTCTACCTTTACTTGCTCCTCAGGTTCCAGACTGGAGGCTTCCTCCTTTAAGCCAGGCTCGACATGGCTTCCATCCACCGGTTGCTCTCTCCCCAGATCACAAGAAGCCGATTGCACAAGGACTCCTGGAGGGAAGCTCTCCTTGCCAAGCAGTTCCTTCTCACGTTCAGGCAGCTGAGAAGAGCTGGGCTCCTTGTCTTTTTCCCAGCCATCCACCAGAGCAAGAGACGTGGCTGCCAGCTCACCTTGCGCCGGGCTTCCCTGTTCAGCTGCTCCAGTCAGCAGCTTTGTTGCTGCTGCTGCTGCCGCTGCTGCCTCTGCTGTTATTGCTGTTCCTACTTCCTGGTTTTGTTTGGAGTCTTGATTAAAAGCAGCAGAGGGTGTGCCCATTAAATGCTCCTGAATACACTGACTGCCCTCACCATGCAAAGATAGGGCAAGGCTCTCCAACTGTGAAGAAGCTTCCTGGCCAACAGAGGCTGCTGTAGCATTGTCCTTCTGCGTAACAATCAACTGAGCCTCCTGAATCGCTTTCTCCACAAGCAAGGCTGATGTCAGGGCGATGCGTTTTCGGAGGCTTTCGTCAGATTGATCCGGTTCCTCTTTGCTTCCTATCATCTCTGCCGGTCCACAAAGAGGCTTCTCGAGATCGGAAGGCGGCATAAAAGAGTTGAGAACATCTGGATGCGATTCAGGGCCGTCGCCTGGATCTGTGTGCGCTAGAGAGGAACTGAACTCTCGGTCTTCGCCCAAATCCTGTTTCTCATCCTGGTGTGCAACAAGAGACCCCTGACCAACCATGGTAGGATCGGCGTTTCCTTCGGTCTCTACTGGTGTCAGATCAATTACGTTTTGCTCACTCTGCTTTATCGCTGAGGTCTCTGGGATTTCAGTTCCACCACAGGCAGCCTGGGACTGCACGCATGTTGGGCTCTTCCCGGGCTTTTCCACACTGCCCTCTAGAGGAGCTTTCAGCTCTTTGCTGCTCAAATCCAAAACAGTGTTTTCGACAGACATATCTGCATCTCTCGGTTGCCCTCCATCATTCACTTCCATCGCAGAAGGATGCTCCAGAGAAAATCCAGAGGTGTCTATAAGGTTCTTGGGCAATGGTTCTATTCCAGGGTTTGGAGCAATGTTCTCCCTCTCCTTCTCCTCTGATTGTTTTGTAACAGTGTTTTTTGGTCCACTGTTGATGTGATTTTCTGTTCCAGTCTCTTTGTTACTTCCATTGTCAAGAGAACTAACATCTGCAGTAGCAACCACATCT
This sequence comes from Protobothrops mucrosquamatus, assembly GCF_001527695.2. Taxonomy (NCBI): domain Eukaryota; kingdom Metazoa; phylum Chordata; class Lepidosauria; order Squamata; family Viperidae; genus Protobothrops; species Protobothrops mucrosquamatus. The sequence continues at coordinate 67,360 of NW_015386995.1, forward strand.
ACAGAACCTTCTGGCACTGAGGTTGGCTCGTTCTCATCTTTACAGGTGACAGTAGGGTCACCATCCCCAAGGAAGAAAGCAGCAGGATTGGTTTGTGATGCAACAGAGGATGGCAACGCTTCCATAACTGTTGTCCCAGAAGGCTCCATGTCAATTTCCCCATTTTTCATATACGGTTGGGATGTCACATTAACATCTATGGCCCCCGTGCAACTCTTGCATTCACCTTGTCCCATACTTACATTGCTGCCCTCACAGGAAGTTGGGGATGTATTTTCCGTTACTCTTGATTCAGACAGCTGCACTTCCTGGAAGAGATTATGTCCTTCACAGAAGTTCCCTTGTTCCAAAGTAGCACTGGAGGAGGTCATTCCAGCTTCCTTGTTGGTATTTCCCAAGGAGGGGAGGCCAGCAGCATCACAAGAAGTACTCTCGCTATCATTTTCTTCCAACGGTGCCCGAGAGTCTCCAACGGAGGAGAAACACTCCCCTTCCTCTTTGTGTGGCAATTTTTTGCCCTGACAGGAAGTCCTTTGGTTCTGCATTTCCTCCAACCTCAACGTCTCTTGTGATGCGCCTATGAGCTCTTCAAGCTGCTGGGAGCCGCCTTCCTCCCCAAGGCAGGCAGAGGGTGAGATCTCCAGCGGATCAGAAGAACCTTTTGGAGTTGCTTCAACCATCAATACATCCAAACCAGGCTCTGCAGCAGCTTCAGGACCCTCAGGCACGGGACCCAAACCACGGTCCTCCCAGGTCTGCGCTGGACAATGGTCTTCCTTCGCGTTCTAGAAGAGGACAACAGTTTTATTATTATTATTATTTTAAAAAAGTGGGGGAGGCAGTTGCAATGTACCTTTTTCTTTTGAAAATCCAAATATAAGACAAAATTAAGATGCTGTATCTGGATTTATTTTTTTTAACCCCTCGGTAGTTACTTTCCTCTGCAGCACTGTTAGCTGGAGAGCCAATCTGGGTAGGAGGAAAAGGGCCACAGTATAGATTCACCCACCCATCACCCATGTTCCTTGCTGCTTTTGAGTTTCGGTCTGCCACAGAGAAGAACCGAGGTGGAGCTGCTTTGAAAACTGCCTCCTCCTATTCCCTTACAGGAAGTTTTTCACTTTAGTTTAGCCTGAATCACCTTTTCCTCTGTGCCAATTCCAAGCAAGTTCTGTTGCTTTCAGCTTCTGGCATTCTCCTTACCTGAATTCTTCAGAGAGATTCCACTAATAATTGACTAGACTAGACCAGCCTTACCTGACCAGGTACTCTCCCAGTGGGTTGGGACAGCATCTCCCATGCTGGCAGGGAATTCTTAGAATTGCAAGCTGACTGCCTCTGGAGGGTACCAGGATGGTAAAAAGCAGCCCTAGGTTAGTCACCTCAAAATTAGATGGGAATGGCTGGGGGTTTTTTTCTTCCTTTCTTTTCCTTCCCTTTTTCTGACACTTTTTCTTCTCTCTCTCTCTTTTTCTTTCTCTCTCTCTCACACTCTCTCTCTCTCTCTCTCTCTCTCTCTCTCTCATTTCTCTCTCTCTTTCTCTTTCTCTGTCTGTCTCTGTCTGTCTGTCATTTGTCTCTCTCCTCTCTTTCTGTGTTTATCTCTCTCTCTCTCTCTCTCATTTCTCTCTCTTTCTCTTTCTCTCGTTTGTCTCTTTCTCTCTCTCTGTCTGTCTGTCTCTGTCTGTCTGTCGTTTGTCTCTCTCCTCTCTTTCTGTGTTTATCTCTCTCTCTCTCTCTCTCTCTCATTTCTCTCTCTCTTTCTCTTTCTCTCGTTTGTCTCTCTTTCTCTCTCTCTGTCTGTCTGTCTCTGTCTGTCTGTCGTTTGTCTCTCTCTCTCTCCTCTCTTTCTGTGTTTATCTCTCTCTCTCTCTCTCTCTCTCTCTCTCTCTCTCTCTCTCTCTCTCTCTCTCTCTCTCCTCTCTCATTTGTCTCTCTTTCTCTCTCCACATTAATCCAGGAGGGGTCAAGTTTTTTTTTTGTAATCAGAAGTCTGATCTCTTGCATGCATTTTGAAATGAGGCCCAAGATTGGATGACATTAGCCTGAAGGTCCCGTGCCTTTGTAAGACCATTGGATACCAATTTTGCTAGGCATGAGCAAAAGACCTCTTATGTACATATTCAGAGAAAAAAACCCAAAAAAAACGAAGTCCTGATCCATCCAAACCCCCTCAATCCCAACTGAGCTTCAAATAAAGAAAGCTGCTGAAGACTTTAGCACAACCAGAAGGAAACACTTTGGCTGGGAGTCAGCCAGCAGCAGATCCAGACACAAACACTTGTGCTGGAACGCAAAGTGACTGGGGGAAGGGAAGAAGGGGAGGAAGGAAGGAAGGAGAGAAAATGGGGGGAGGAGAAGGAGGAGAGAATATTAAGATTTTACTGCCATCCTCTCAATGAAGTCATTCTGGTTCCCTAAACTGAAACGGACAAATCCTTCTTTCTCCAGGAAGCGTCTTTCAGCTGACCCTGACTGAACTAAAACTGAAATTAGATTAGGTGTGAAACAAACCAGGTCTCTTGATAGAAGGCCATCTAAACATAGCTTTTCCAAGACTGGTGACACATGATGTATTCCCTCCAGCGCCTTTGCTATCAGTTAATACCCAACTAAGACTTTTCATGTGGAAGGCCATTGGCTCTGTTTGACTGCCGGTGCACAAGCAATGGGGGCACCTAAGCGACAATTTAAAAAATATACTGAGACTGTAGCCACACAGTGCCCTGAAGCCAGATTAGTATGACACACAATTGCGGTGTTCATGTAGCATGCTCTACGTGAAGCGTATAACTCAGGGCAGGGCTTAATATGATAACCTGGTTCACACAGCATATTAAGATCATAGCTAAGTTGCTACAACATACTTAACGAAAGCTACCCAGCCACATTTTAACTTACAAGCTAAGCTCTGCTTTGCTATTTTCCAGCATTTGGCCAACTCCAGAAGGTCTCAGGGGAAGACGGTGACTATGTGGTAAAACTTGAAGAACTGCTTAGGGAGTTGATGAAATCTCTGGCCCACGAGCCTTAGGTGGCCCATAAGTTATCTCTAGGCAAGCCACCTACTCCACAAACATCTGTTTCTTCTAGATCAGTCTGCAGTCCAACTTGTCTTCAGAAAAACCAAACCAAACCCTTCCTTTTTAAACATAAAGGCTTGGAGCAACCAAGAAGAGAATATGTCACAAAGAAGCAGGGGGTGGTGTCAACCTATTCTCCAAAGTCCCTGGAGGCAGGACAAGAAGCAATGGATAGAAACTAATCTAGGAGAGAAGCAACCTAGAACTATAAGGAGAAATTTCTTGACAGATCTATCAGTGAAATGATTTGCCTCCGGACGTTGTGGGGTGGAGGTTTTCAACAAGAGATTGGACAACCATTTGTCTGAAAATGGTGTAGGGTTTCCTGCCTGATTCAAGATCCCTTCCAATTCTGTCATTCTGTTATTCTGTCATGTCTCCTCGCATAATTTCGTCCCTGAACCAAACCCTCCTATCCTGACCCTAGAATTCTATGGGACTAAAACGTTACCAGTGACATTCCAGTCTTAGTTCTATATTTTTAGCTCTTTTGCTCCAGTAGTTAAACTAAGTTGCTTTCGTTCACAATCACTTCTTTCACTCTTGGCCTCCCCAATACCATCTCTGTTTTCTAATGATTTACACCCTGGGACCCTTTAACTGAATTTGAGGGACGGTGTATGGGGATCCCAGATGGCTATTCATCCATTAACCTAGACCCATGCTGATTATCACTTGCCTTCAATCACTTCCCCATTTGGGGGGGGGTCACTTCCTGCAGTATACGCATTTTGACTGTAAGCCCCCGAGGGCTTGTATTATTGTATTATTTACATGTATATCGTGCAACCACAAAAATAACAAGCAGGAATCATTAAACATTCCCAGATGCTTTTCCTAGCATCATATTCCTCTCCCCATCTCATTAATCTGTTCATATGTGATCCATTTACACAGCAATCAAGAATTCTCAATCGTGGTATCTGAGAATGTTTAGGTCAGCTGTCAGAACCAGAATGTTATCTCAAAGCAACTTATTCTCAAGAGATTATAAAGAATAACACAATAAACTGTCTTCTTATTATAATCAAAGCCAAACTTGTAATCCTATCAACTTTTTTAAAATAACAGCATGGTACTTATCAAGCAGTAAGACCATGACAAATCAGAATTATTCAGAATCATGCTCAGTGAAACCAATGAGCTAAGACAGATCCTCTCCCTCACCGTAGGCTGGAGATTCTGGATGTGCAGCTGGAGTTGAACGATATCTTTCTCCATGTTCAGTTTGTCTCCTTCCTTCATTTCAACTGTCAGAGTGTAAATGTTTAAGCTTTGGTGGTACTTGATGCAGGAGTCCCCAGAATGTACCGTATGTGACAAGGTGCTCCAGGAATCTGGTTCATTGGCTTCTTCTCTGGAAAAGACATGAGCAACCAAACTCTCAAATTCATAAATTTTGAATTTGCTATAACATGCTGCATCCTAGCAAGAGCCGATTATTAACAATTGATAAACCATTTGGGTTGCACTCTAGAAATTGAGAAATGATATCCAGCTGAAAGTATTTCAAATTATTTGACACAAGTAATCTATAACAGATGTGGGAAGAGTATAGAACAGGAGCTACCAACAAACCTTTAGGTGAACCTCTGCAGAAGCAATCAAATTTCAGTTTATAGATCTAATCTACAGAAGACAAAATATTTAGCTTCTGAGATGATGATGATGATGATGATGATGATGATGAGTAACTTCTCAACTCCTCCTTTCATCATGTTTTATGACCTTCCAGTCTAGCCTACTGCATTCCCAAGTGGTCCCCCATTCAAATACTGACCAGAGCAAAATTATTCTCACAGCCAAGACAATATATTTCCTACTTTCACAATAGCATCTTTGGAAGAGAACCAATTTTGAAATGGATACGTGAGATGCGACACAACACACAACAGCCTGTGCTGAGATGAATGCCCCACAGCAAAGAAATACACATACTGTGATGTCTCCACTGAGTGTTTTCCATCCCACATCCAACATGAAATCCAAACATGAAATCTCAGAGATACATTTCCCATTCCTGTTACTACCTAACCAGGTTTCTCCACCAATGGCAAGATCATCAGGATACTACTTATAAACATTGTTCTAGATTTAAGATTCCTACATGCAGGATTTTATATAAAATCACAGTCTCTGGAATCTCTATTTCTAACTGTACCATTGTTATCATAAACAAGGATACTCTTCTCCGAGAATCATCATAAGAGGCCATTATAGTCAAGGCCATGGTTTTCCCAGTTGCAATGTATGGCTGTGAAAGTTGGGCCATAAGAAAGGCTGAGTGCCAAGAATTGAGGCCTTTGAACTAGGGTGCTGGAGAAGACTCCTGCAAGTCCCCTGGACTGCAAGGCGTTCAAACCGGTCAGTCCTAGAGGAGATCAACCCCAACTGCTCTTTAGAAGCCCAGATCCTGAAGTTGAAACTCAAGTACTTTAGCTACCTAATGAGAAGGAAGGACTCACTGGAGAAGAGCCTGATGCTAGGAAAGATGGAGGGCAATAGAAGAATGGGACGACAGAGAATGAGGTGGCTGGATGGAGTCACTGAAGCAGGAGGCCTGAGCTTAAATGGACTCCAGAAGATGGTAGAGAACAGGAAGGAGGAACGTTGTCCATGGGGTCGTGATGAGTCGGACATGACGTCACAACTAACAACCACATAAGAGGCAAGAGATAAACGCACAAAGCCAAAAGACTGAACTGCTAATTGGTATCAACGGTCCTTACTTGTTCAGGATCTGATGCAGTTTCTGGTAGCCCCTCTCCAAGGCTAAGCTCACCGGTGTGGCTCCCTCACTGTTGGGAACACTCACGGCGCTTCTGCCACCTGGTTGCTTCAACAGGAACCACGTCAGCCGCAGTAAACCGAGTCTGGCTGCAAAATGCAACAACGTCTCCCGGGGAACATCTTCTGAGAAACCAAAGCAGAGAAGACGAGAAGAAGACTTCAGCCTCCAGGTTGATATTCAGATCACGTCTCGAAACTTTCCACCAGACACTCTCTCATTAAGAGCATGAGAGCTGGTTGACACATCAGCCAGGGTTCACAGTGAACTGTGAGAAGAGGCTGGACCGAGCTGAGACGACTGAATCAAACTCAGAGGGTACATGAATGATCAGACTGGTGGCTCCTTATTTTCTTTCCATTGTCATTCTTCATTTCCACCATCGTTTACAGAAGCGTAGCATCTATAGCAAGGTGATCTGTTCAATATCAAACAGTGCCCTCTGTCTGCCATTTACCTCCTTCTCAAAGCAATTAATTCTGCTTCTAACTTCGTTCTGAAACTACTTCTAACTTCATCATGAAACCTGGCTTTGCTAGTTGGGAGGAAGGGAGGGGAGCAGGTCACACAGCACAGGAAACCTTCAGTCACCCCAGCTGCTTCTGTGATTTCAGCCATTGTGACTCACCTGTGGTCATCTTGAAGCCCTAGGGACTAGAAGCTGCCTCTTGCCATCCTAAAAATTGAAAATTGAGCTGTCTGCAGAAGCTCAACATTCTAGATCACAGAAACCCTATTAACAGTAGTTTTTTTAAAAAAAAACAAAATTTAAAAAGAAAATATAAAGCATCGCATGTGACCGATTTGCAGCTAAAAACATTTTGTTGATTTGTTCTTGGAAGACAAGTCTATTCTCGTTAAGTCCCGTTGGCCATTCTGAGCAGCATTTCATGAAGAGTAATAGGTAACTTAGAAAGCATTTCTCATCCTTACTTTTTACTTTTTATTTATTTCATTCTCTCAATTCATTCGAGAGAGTTAACTTCTCTTCCCGGGCCTAAATCTGTCAACCCTATTTTATGTATAAAAATGAAAACCAGACAAAATTGGGGCAGAGAACTGGCAAGCTGAGTGACCACAGAGAGGAACAGCATAGGTCCGCTCCTAGAAAATTTCTAAATGGAATCAACATGTTGGTGCCTATATATGCTCAGTTAGAAAGCAATGTTGTTATTGCTTTGAGTCACGTAACATTTATTCCTGCATAAACCTAAGCTGCCCTAAAGAGTTAAAAGAGCTGCAGGACCTTGCAGTGCTAAATATGTCTGGATTAAATTTTGGCAAGAAGGCGCTGTAGCCTCACCCCAGTTGATCAGCTAAGAAGGACATATTGTTCATAGTTGGCCTTAAAGCAATAATAGAGATGTTTGCAGAAAGGGCTGAATGATTGATCGGCTGACAGATTTAATTGCATTTATTTTTTAAAAAAATATGTTTTATTTTATTTTTTACATATTCACCTTACTATTTGGTAAACAGTGTGTTGCCTGGGTTTATATTTAAAAAACAATCAGTAACAATTAGTTTCTATAATTCTATAGTCCACTAATAGCTTTGCTTGATGTTCTCTTCTTCCAATAATGTTCTCTTTTGCCAACCTTGAATTAATACAATTCTTATTATTTGGATAAATAACTATTAAATATAGACATTTTTCTAATATTTCTGCAAGTCACAACCACGTCTAAAGAGAAGAAGCTTAGAAAATATTGATATGCCTCTGCAATCAACAATGGATCTTGATAGTGTCCACAATAATAATAATAATAATAAAAAGAACAGTAGCAAAACAACCAGAGTGCATCTGAGTTGTGAGTTCTCCATCTCGGGAGGCTTTTAAGAAAAGACTGGACAGCCATTTGTCTGAAATGATATAGGATGTCCCGCTTGAGTGGAGGGTTGGGCTAGAACACCAAATTCTGATTGAAAAGGCACAAGCGATCACAATGAGCACAATTTGGGAAGTGCAGCACAATTTGTGCCAGGCAGATCAGATGTTGCGAATGAGTGTGAGAAAGTTGTTGACAGTGTGCTTGGAATGTACTGCACAAATATGAAATTCCAAGTTGATGGTTGAATAGGATAAGAGTGGCATGCAGGCTGAGTAAACGATGCATGAGAATAAATGGAATGCTTCAAGAATGAGAGTAAAGGGGGCAAGATAAGGATGGGTGATGTCACCCTGGTCGTTGAATGTATTTATGCATAATGCCACTTACCCCAAAAGTAAATAGCAAGGTTACTAATATCTGGAAAGGAAAAACAAATTATGGTCACACTGTGCAGCCAGCTGCCTGTTGCAACCACAGAGAAACCAACTGGTCAAAGAATAACTAGCACAACGTGACCACAAAGAACACTTGATAAGACTGAACTAAAGACACAGGAGGTAGAGAGAGAGAGGAAAGAAGGCGAGGTTCAAATTCTTAATATCTAAAATTAGCCCCCAAGGCTGCATTCTCCATTTCATTTCAATAGTGGCCTTTTCTAGGTATCTCCATGGATATTTTTGTAGAAATGAGGAACCAAAGGTGCTTTTTCAAAAAGGCAACTGGACTTTTTTGTTTTTTTCTTGATTCGCTTCTCCTCCAAGAATTATAATATACATTAAATAATAATGATAATGATGATGGTGGTGGTGGTAGTGGTGGTCGGGCATGGAACTGAAGAAGCTTCTTGGATGAGAAGTGAAATGTCTTCAAGGAAAAACAAAGGAAGTCCAGTTGCCTTTTGAAAAAGCATCTTTGGGACAACCATCACCTGGATGACAGAGAATCTCCACAGATGAAAGAGGAACCATTTAATTTAACATTTTTATACCCAAAAATTGGTGCTTTCTTCTCTTTTTCTCTCTCTCTTTCAGGAAGGCACTGTCCCAATAGTCATTTTGGTTAACTCACAGGATAAAAATGCTACAAATAACCTCTACCAAAACAAAACAACAACAACAGAATTTGATTTGTTTATGTGGCGTGGCGTTTTTCAATGCAAATGGCTTAGAAAGCTAATCTGGGCAGACAAATAGGGTCCTAATGGAATAAATCAGGTTTATGGAAAACAGATTCAACAGCCTGTACTTTGCAGGGAGAAATCAGTCCAGTCTGTTTAAAATACGACGTGGGGAACCGGCTCCTAAGCTTTGCTGATCACCGTAATAATCCAATCTGCAGCCATGTACAAAGCATTACCAAACCTTACCATTGAGATTGGGGTCTGTTCCCAACACGTTCCACTCGGTCGGCAGTTTCAGGTGACGAAACGCCAAAGTCACTTTCTCATCCAGAAAATCTAAGTCCCCTGCAGGTGGCCTGGAGCGGTCCAGGAAACGTGTAAAGTTTAAGGCTTGCTGGTTCCCAGCACAGGATGCCAGGAACTGTGCCGCGTCGTACGCTTCATCCTGGACAAACTGCAAGCTCTCCTCGGCCACCACCAGAAGTGGGTGGCCTTGCTTGGTGGCACAGAGAGACACCTTCACCGTCTCACAACAGTCATGGCCTGCGAAACAAAATTGACCTAAATCAGACATTTCCATTCTACTTTTCCCACGTCCTTCCATCTCCAGCTACAACATCTTCATCAAGGGTGTGTGACTTTGATGACATTCAGGGGTTGCACAATCCCTTTGGAAGAAGCCACAGGAGGCCAGGTTCCAAAGAAAGGGACAAGAATAAGGCTACGTTCATTTCATGTTCGTTAAACTACATCAGTTAAATGTCGCTTCACGGAGGAATGGGCAGCGTTAAGGGAAAAAACCAGTTAAATAAATAAATAACAGCCAATGCACAATTCTAATGGGAATTCTTAATAAAGTGATATATTCATGCTGGCATAAATAATTTCCCAGAATTGATTTCAACTGAAATCAGCAATTCTAGGTTGACTTGGTGAAGACGCCTGGGTACCGCACAAGATATTTTAATTTTGATTTTTTTTTCTACGCTTATACTTCCCCCCCCCCTTCTGTTCTTTTTTGGGGGGGAGGGAGAGTGAAATGTATCATCTCAAGCACAGGGTGTCTTTCTTTCAGAGCACTACAATCTAGCTACAATTGTTAGTTGTCAGTTGAGGACTACTTCCTTTAGCTTTTTCCTAAGTAGGGATATCGATCATCAGAACATTCAAACCTGGTTGAGCTATCAAAACCAGTCAAGATGAGAATGCCATCCTTTCAAACATTTTGGGCAAAAAGGCTGAAATATCAGGGTTGCACTGAAGGTAGTTCCCACAGCAAACCAAGCCAAACAAGGATTATACAGAGCATACGAGCTCAAATCGCCCTTCCTTCTGAAGGTTTCCTATTTTCAAAACCACCATTGTTTTATTGGTAGATCAATGCTTCGCCTCTCCTCCTTTCTTGTACCCCATTGCAGTCATCGCCCTCCACACCCAAACTGGGCATCTCATTCATTAATTACTGGAAAAGCTACTCTGCCTACTTCGGTCCCTTTTTGCGTGAATCAACATTCCTCCTCCCCCCCGGCCTCCTTCCTCTCTATTTTTAATTACATCAATGAACTCAAATGACGTTTTCTTCTCCAGAAACAGACTTGAACAATTCACAGCTGCTTGCTGGATAGTGGCAGTTGGGGGAAAAAAAATCCTTGTACGATAACATGGCAAAAAACCATTCGTTCACTATTGAAGAGGAAAACTGAAGCAGGAATTGGAGCCCTTAAGCTCTCAGAACGAAGATGGCAACGTTCCCCATAATTGGGGTTTCCTAAGCAAAGGGGTAGCTGGACTTAAGAATCCAAGTGGAAGGAGCAGAGAGGAACTATTTGTAGCTGCCCAACTTAATTCTGTTCAAAGATAAATGACTCCATGGTCATAAGACTAGGGTAACATCCAAATAGGAAAAGGGTGATAAAGATATCATCGCTGCCAACAACAACTCTTCAGGCAGTCTGAACTAAGACAAAGCTTGTCTCTCTCTTCTTCAGCCAACCATCCCATTGATTCAGACAACCTGTGCAAGTTGCAACATGGGGCACAAACTTTGTCATTCATATAGCTACCCATACCACAACCAACTCTGGTTGGCATTGTTGTTGTTAGTTGCAAAGTCGTGTCCGACCCATCGCGACTCCATGGACAACGTTCCTCTAGGCCTTCCTGTCCTCTACCATCTTCTGGAGTCCATTTCAGCTCACGCCTACAATCTGGGTCTTCATTTTACTGACCTCAGAAGGATGGAAGGTTGAGTCAACCTTGAGCTAGTCAGGATCAAACTCTTGGCAGTAACCAAAAGGCCGAATTCTAAAATGCCAGACTTCCAGGACTGAGAATAGTCACGCTAGGGATGGATTTTGGAAAATGCAGTCCCCTCGCATCTGGAGAGCATCAAGGTGAGAAACGCCAGACAATAAGTGAAAGAGAAGGAGCCAGAAACCTGAGATCTGAAGAAACAAGTCACCTAAAATGCTGGGCCAGGCTGCTGAACAAACCAACATTCAAATGTTTCAGCTCTTAGAGATGAGACCAAGATGGCAAATAAGATTGAATCAGATCAAACATCCAGCTGCAGAGAGCAACGTGTTGATTCTCTTTCAAGTTCTTTGGTGTTTTTCTTCTCTTGCCACTGACAAGCTCTCTCCTGCCCCGCCCAGAATTAGATTTTGACTTTGTCAATTAATTCAAAAGCAAGAAAAGCTATTCCTCAAAGAACACGGCAAAGATCTAAATTGCTTCAGGACTTCCAGCACCCATCCCATTAAACAGAGAAAGATCTGTGCTTTGCAGTGTCTGTTTCGTATTGCTTCTAAGGCTGAACGACAGAAATTAAATTGCTAAAAGAGGCAATTCAGTGTTATGGATTTGTAAAGGAAGAAGGCAGGAGAGTAACAAGATTAAACACACACACACAAACACAACGCAGACATAAGCTGGAGCCTAAAAGATAGGCTTCATCTGCCACACTAGGAGATAAATCATATGGTCCTGGATCAATAAAAGAAACAGTATATAACAGAATTTGCAACTAATCTCATAAGTCAGTGGTTCTCAGCCTGTGGTTTGCAGACCCCTGGGGTGTGCAGTGTTGTGATTTAAATCTCGAGTTAAGTCTTGGTGGTCCGTGCCCACAAAAGGTATTTAAAGGGGGTCCATGGTGAAGAAAAGGTTGAGAACCACCGTTATAAGTACATATAGTCAAGGCCATGGTTTTCCCAGTTGCAATGTATGGCTGTGAAAGTTGGACCATAAGAAAGGCTGAGCGCCAAAGAATTGAGGCCTTTGAACTCTGGTGCTGGAGAAGACTCCTGCGAGTCCCCTGGACTGCAAGGCCATCAATCCAGTCAGTCCTAGAGGAGATCAACCCTGACTGCTCTTTAGAAGGCCAGATCCTGAAGTTGAAACTCAAGTACTTTGGCCACCTAATGAGAAGGAAGGACTCACTGGAGAAGAGCCTGATGCTGGGAAAGATCGAGGGCAATAGAAGAAGGGGACGACAGAGAAGGAGGTGGCTGGATGGAGTCACTGAAGCAGGAGGTGTGAGCTTAAATGGACTCCAGAAGATGGTAGAGGACAGGAAGGCCTGGAGGAATGTTGTCCATGGGTTGCGATGGGTCGGACACGACTTCACAACTAACAACAACAAGCAGTACATGACTAAACAAAATATTACAGAGAAAATAAAAACCTACAATGCCTTGCACTACTTTTGCACTGAAATAACCAGTGAGAAATGCTAGCATCTCTTGGAGAGAAATCCAACAATCAGACTTGATAGGAAAATAATATGGAAGCCATTCCATTTGTGCTGTTGTTTGGCCTCCCATCCAGCTGCACTCCATTCAAGTAGACTGCTTTTATCGCCCAGCTGCTTGGAGACACAACACTGTTGTGACTAAACAAGAAATATTGGCGGCTTCACTAGAGCATGACTTCACATCCTATCCAGCCAAGTCTCGCATCCAGCCTACTCAAGATCAGCTCTTCTGAGGACTCAAATCTCAGATCAGACGGCAGAGTTTCAGAAACTATTTCAAGCTTCCCTAGGAACCCCAGTGCAGCATCACTTCTGTGGATGATCGAGGGTAACCATATTAATTGGACTCCTGAAAACATTACAATGTAATAAAGTGTGTCATTTATAGAGGAGTATACTGAAGTCCGCTGAAGAGCTCAGGACAGCTCTAACATACAGTATCAACCTTGTGAACTCTAAAGCTTCCATGGACAGTGATTAATATTTATATGTTACTTACATGTAAGGGTGTAGGTCTATACATAGGTTGCATATAGTATGTTTTAAATGCGTGCTATGTATGTGTACACTTTGAGAGCGAGCAACTAAATTATATTTTTAATGTGTGCCGTTGTGCCCACAGGAAAAAATGACAATAAAGGTAATCTAATCTAATCTAATCTATTTTATTTAAATTCTGAGGATATTAGCAAGGGATCCTTGTTGGTCTCTGAGATTGGTAGGCAAATAAGAGCTCATAAAAATTGACTACTGGCAAGCAAGCAATTAAGGAGGGAGGGAGGGAGGGAGGGAGGGAGGGAGGGAGGAAGGAAGGAAGGAAGGAAGGAAGGAAGGAAGGAAGGAAGGAAGGAAGGAAGGAAGGAAGGAAGGAAGGAAGGAAGGAAGG
>NW_015386995.1:80922-101059 GCF_001527695.2 Protobothrops mucrosquamatus
AAGCCAAGGCCATATGACTATTACTTTCAAGCAACTTGTTTACTTATTTGATGCCTGCTACAAAGAATATTTTATCAAAGGAGAAAAAAACCCCACAATCTCTATAAGACACATAAAAAGCTAAATAGTTCTGGAGAATTATTTGAAATTAGCAAAACCCCTTAGGATGAATTTGCTCCTAATGTCTAACCTTAGCCTCTGGGGACTTAACTGAAGCCTGGGAGAACAGGGAGGCCATGGGCTACTAGAGACCTGATTAGACCATGAACGAAACGATATTTACACACAGCACTTGAGCAGCTTTTACATTTGTGTTTCCATTGTAGGTTTTTGGCATCATCCAATCAGTACCAATTCTCTGGCAGACAGCAAAGGGCCTCATCTCCATTACTGTCCATCTCCCACTGGTTATTCATCCTGTAGCACTCAAAAAAGGCTGAGTCACTTTAATTGTTGTCACCGAAACTGCTTCAAGATCCAACGTCAGCCCTTCATGACACAAGTCAATTATCGGGGCAAGAGACCAAAGAAGGAAGCAAGCCAACAGAAGGGGGGAGAGAGAGGGGGGCAGTTCCTGACCCAATTGGGTCCTTCAAACTCTCAAGACTTGGCAAAGGTCAAAGGAGAGCACGAGGGTCAAAAGACATTTATTTCTTCTTGGGCTGTTGATTTTCCTGGGGCCTTCGCTTTAAAAAATGAGCTGGTTTTTTTTCTCCCTTGTTCCTTTGAAAAGTGTAGGGACATAAGAAAGTTTGTTTCATCATGAGTCAGTTCACTGGTCTATCAACATCTGCATTGTTTTCCCAGACTGGAAATGGCTCTTCATTGTTTGAAAAGAGAGTCTTTCCCAGTTCCATCAGAAGGTGGTGGGGCTGACCCCATGACACTCTGCAAAAATGACTGAATAAAATTTCCAGTGGACAATGGGTGGAGACGCCACTCCCTGCCTCTCCAATGAGTTGAAGCAGCAAAATTATCCAGAGCAAAGGAAATGACAACATCCAGCTCTTGGTAATGCCAACTTTGTGCAGAGCCTTCATTTCGGAAACATCTACCCAGCTCTTCTTGGTGTTTGCAAAACAAACCCTTGCGTTTATCCTTAATATGATCCATTGAAATGGACACATCAAATGCAAATGAAATAAATGCTAACAATTATGTTTCCTAAAGGCCTAGCAAAACATCAAGAATTGTCTATTATTAGGAGTTAAAAGAGAATTAATAAGGCTTGTTTCCAAAGCAGACAGCACTCTGCAATGGGGAAAGAAAGAAAGAAAGAAAGAAAGAAAGAAAGAAAGAAAGAAAGAAAGAAAGAAGGAAGGAAGGAAGGAAGGAAGGAAGGAAGGAAGGAAGGAAGGAAGGAAGGAAGGAAGGAAGGAAGGAAGGAAGGAAGGAAGGCATCACATCATTAACACCAGCAATTCTTTTAAAGCCCTACAGTTTTTCTAGAATGGGCAAAGGGCACCATCTTCTCTGGATGCCACGCTGTTTTCCAAAACAATTTCCTCACCAGTGATGTCCCACCCAATCTGTGGAGGCTCAGTGGTTCAGGATGCTTGGCATTAGCTTGTTGACAATGCAACTTATTGGTTCAAGCAAAACTTGTTTGGTGTCATAAGGCCAACTCTGTTTTACTAATCTGGATTTTGGCTTAAAGGTTGTTGTGTGAACTCAGTTCCAGAAGCTTGGTTCCCCATGCTGTAGGAGCTCATGCGGTTAGGATGCTAAGTTGGAGGTTAGCAAGCTTGTGTTTGAGACCCGAGTGCTGCCGTGGGGCGGGGTTGAGCTCCCGTCCTTCACTCCAGCTCCCGCTGGTGGCATAAAAGGAGCCCCAAACTGGGCATCCCCTGATGGTGATGTCACAGGCTAATTCTTTCAAACTGGAATCACCTTGGTGCTTCTGACATGAGTGCACAGCTCTCCCTGGTTTTTCACTTCTATTTTCTATTCTCCCCATTTTCCAATAAAAAAGTCATTTGCTGGCAGTACTTGTCCTCTACTCAACTTTCTCCCCAAATTATAGCCCAGGTCACTACCAAACCACACTTGCTCATACAATGCCCTGGGCACAATGCTGCTCCTATGGAGGGGGGGAGTGCCAATTTTGTATTTACCCTTCATTCAGATGCACGCTTCACCCAATGCAGTAAGAGTCACAGGAAGGGATGGATAGGTTTTATGCTGTCTATTTGTGCCAGCTTACCTGGAGCAATGGTTTCCAGTCTCCCTGAATCAAGCTTCCTAGTGCTGGTGTAGTGTTGAAGGGCGGATCCGGTGAAAACGAGATAAAAAATTACATCGTCACTTTCAACGCGGTCATCTTCAGTAAGCAATATGGTGATGATGCAGTCACCCTGAAAGGGAAAGAGAAAGGTAGGAACTTTTAATTTTAACCAAATTTTAACCTCCATTTAGTAATAGGAGCCCTGGGTGCAATCCTAAAACATCTGGAGCCCTACTTGAACACCATTGGCATTGTCAAAATTAACATCAGTCAATTGCGAAAGGCAGCTTTCATTGGTACAGCTTACATCCTGTGACATCATCCTTCATGTCTTTAAACAAACGTCTTCTTTTCCCAGATCTTGGGATAGGTGGATAAAAACTCCAAATCCAGTCTAAACATTTGGGTGACTGTGCAACCAACCATAATGTGTCACATAGCCTATGTTATTATGATAAATTGGATGAATTAAAAAGTTTGGTGCTAGAAGGGAAAAAAACGCATGTAGGTCTTACTAAGAATGGTTTACAAGAGTGAGGTATGGAGAGAAAGAGTGGCCTATTTGTCTTTGAAAGAGCAATTAAGGGTCATCACTTTAGCCAGACCTTTATATGCTAATGCTTTCAGATAAAAAATCTTTTTTATTCTTGAATTTATTGGATTTCATGTAGCCTTCGAGTCTTTATGCTGAATAGAAAAGGGCAAGAAACACAACTGAAAAATAATAGAAATCGTAATATTCCCTGAGGAGGCCAAACCCCGCTCCTTGTGCAAAAGATTATCTCTGCTCTTAATTGTTGCATAAAAGGTCAAGAGAGAGATATTGAGAGAACTGTGCTAATAAACCACTTCCAAAATTTCAGAGCCTCTTCAGCCTTAAAAAGAGGCAGAAAAACAGAAGCTTCTTTCAGACAAGAGAGGAAACAAAACCAGAATAAAATTTTTGGACACCGTTTATTGATTACTGTTTTTCTCTGCAGATGATTGATTGATCCATGGGCCACAAATGCCGCACATGGAGAAACAGTAATCGTCAAGGAGATCACTCACAAGAATAAGTGCGTGAATTGGGATCAGCCACCCAAGCTCATAGATGAATTTCAACCATGATGCAAAAAAAAAAAAAAAAGTGAAAATTGGGAACAGAATCATTAGAAAATCATATGTCAGGCACAAGAAACCAGGAGCCAGGATAGAGTTCAGAACGCATTACGATTTTATTCTGCACTACCTGTATATAAGGATCAGATCTATTAATGGTCAAGGAAAATTGGCACCAGATAAGGATCAGTGGACTTTTAGGGAGGCTGGACTTAGATCTCTTTTGGGGGGACGTAGGGACTCCAGACTGATGATGCATCTGACCCCACCCTCAGGCTCTCTACCTGATTAATTTCTGCATCGTTCCTATAAATGATTTTGCCAAAAAAAAAAAAAAAACAATTGGAAAGGCTAACAAAATATCCCTCGTTTCATTTTTTTTCACAAAACAACACAGGATTGAACACAGTTCATTTAGTGCCCGTTCAAAGTTATGACAGCACTGAAAAAAGTGACTTAGGGCTGTTTTTCACACGACCGTTGCAGCATCTCCATGGTCAAGTGACCAAAATGAAAAGGCTTGGCAACTGACTCGTACTTATGACAGTTGAAGCATCCCAGAGTCACATAATCCCCTTTTGCGACTTTCGGACAAGCAAAGTCAATGGGGAAGCCAGATTCACTTAACAACCGTGTTACTAACTTAACAACTGCAGGGATTCACTTAACAAATAATAATAATAATAATAATAATAATAATAATAATAATAATAATAATAATAATAATAATAATAATAATAATAATAATAATAACAATAATAATAATAATAATAATAATAAAGTTGGAAGGGATCTTGGAGGTCATCTAGTCCAACCCTCTGCTCAGGCAGGAAACCCTATACCATTTCGGACAAATGTGGCAAGAAGGGTGGTAAAATGGGGCAAAACTCACTTAACAAATGTCTTGCTGAGCAACATAAATTTGGGACTCCATTGTGGTCGTAACCTGAGGACTACCTGTATTTCCCACCCACCCAATCAGCCTGTTAGGAACACAGGCTCATCTATGAATCACTGTCCCAGGCATCCCGGTTTAAACAAATCCGGAATTTTTGCCATCCAGGAAGAGTTTTCCCATTCGCAAGAGTAAAGTTGCCTTGAGCTCTGAAAGAGCCATTTAATTCCAGCGTGTTTATTTCTCCTGGTTTATTATTACCCAAATAATGTCATCTGTTAGAGATCACTACCGCACAAGGTGATTATTATAACCCCCTTCACTTAAAGCAGCTAACAAATGACTGGCTGCCCTTGCCAAGTCTCGTTTGGAGGAAAAAGGCTCCCGAGATCAAAGCGAGCTTCTGGCCCAGACAAGCAAACAAAAGTATAAGTTAATTTCGTTCCTAGTTTGGACTGCCTAACGTTGACTTGGCTTGGCGCCCCGCGGCCAATGAAAACAGATCGTTTTCCGCCATTCGACAGACGCTAAAAAATAGCCAGCTTTCCTGTGGAGTCACAAATCTTTCAGAAAAGGTGTGTCTGGAGAGGTGCGGGAGGATTTTTAAAAGGGGCTGGGGGCAGCGGGAAAATGGGGGTTTCAAGAGGGTTTCTGCTGGTTGAATAAGCAGGTTTTCGTTTGATTCCTGTCCTCTAAATCTTTTTTTTAATGATTTATTAAGTTTCTAAACTGCCCATCTCACCTAACTGGCTCTCAACGGAATTCTGAACCTTTGATGAAAGGAACAACCTGTCAGGTGCAAGGCGTCAGGAGCCAGGATAGCGTTCAAAAGCACGATGGGTTTATCCCATGCTGTCTATACACAAGAATCTGATCTACTAACGGTCAAGGTGAATGGGCACCAGGTAAGAGACAACAGACTTCAAAGAGGGTTTGACTTAGGTCTCTTACGGGGGCGTAGAACAGGGGTCTTCAAACTTGGCAACTTTAAGACTTGTGGACTTCAACTCCCAGGATTCCTCAGCCTTCTGGAAGTTGAAGTCCACAAGTCTTAAAGTTGCCAAGTTTGAAGACCCCTGGCATAGAGACTTCAAACTGGTGATGGCTTTCACCCTGCCCTCTGGCTCAGCCTGGTCATCCCTTACAAAGTCCAGTATTAGGGAATCAATATGGAACTGATGCCAAAACATCTTTCTGATATAAAGGTCCATCCACCCAATTCACAGCCCATCAGTAATTAAGTTCTCTTTGGTAGAAAGATCATCAGGACATGTCAAGGGAAGACACTGGGAGAAATGTTGGAACTCTATTGTTATAGGGTATAATAACAGAGTCCTTTAAGCCAGGAGTCCCCAACCCTAGGAGTTATAATTGGAAGTACCTTCTCCTGGATCAGAAGAAAGAGCAAAGTTTTCATTCAATTCCATAACTGTTCAGAGAAAGCCAATTACCAGCAAGCACGTTTGTGAGGCACAGATAATGCAAGGATCGTGCAACTGGAAAATGTTGTTGTTTGACACATGTTGTACCACTTAAAGAGAAATGTCAGTCTATTTCCAATCTCCAACTAATTTAAGGAAATCTTACACGTCAACACAATGGCTTGGGCTGTTTTGTTTTAGGCTGAAGGGCAAGCTTTTTCATTAGTATTACTAAATGTAGAATGTCAAACAGAAAACAAATACTCAACACTTGCTCATAACACGTTCATTCTGCTTGATAGCGTCGGATGATTAATATCAAACTGTGAAGTTACTGGGGACAGTTGGCAACCCATCACCTCACAGCTGGTTATGAAACTGTATCACAGATACTCAAGGACAATTTTCCAAGAAGGTGTACATAAAAATCTCTCTGACACCTTTCATCAGGTAAGTTTGACAAGCAGGTTGCAACGGCCAGAGGCAACATTTATTAAGAGCATCCAACTTGGTAGGAAGAGTTTGCTGTATCTAAAATGGCCTGTTGTTTTTGATTCAAAAGAAGTGCAATGAAGTCACACAGAATGTGACTAACATTCTTGAGCTTTTGATGAAGCAAACTAGCTAAAAAGTATTTATTTTATTTTTTGAATGGGGAACTTATTCTAAAACACCAAAAAGAATAGTGGTGGTGGTGGTGGTGGTGGGGAGAATCCATTGTCCTCTCATGGGGAAGCTTTGGGACTTTCAAAGTTTTCTAAACCGGTCTTTCTCAACCTTGGCAACTCGCAGATGTGTGGACTTCAACTCCCAGAATCCCTCAGCCAGCAAAGCTGGGGAAAACAGGGACAAGAGAAGAAGTCTGGGGGAGATCATGATTAAAAGCTGAAAGGAAGGTTTAATAGAGGCCACTGGGTGGCAGTCCATTGCTCTCAACCAAGGTTGAGAGTGAGGGGGCAAAAAGGAGAGAAAAGGGGAAAAAGTTAAGCAGAGATGAAAACTGAACTGGGTCCCGAATTCCCCTGAAAGAAACGCGTAACAAGCTCAACAGTTCAATCCAGAGGTTTTCCATGCAGCAACCACTTCTGCATGTCATGAAGAACTCCGGGATAAGTTGTTGCAAAGGATTCTGGATAAGTTAAAGGAATTCTGGGATGTCAGAGCAAAACTGCCTCTCTTCCAGACATCACCCAGGTTGGTAAGCTTTCACTCCACACATTGCAAACCAATGCAAAAACAGTTTCCATCGTTCCCTGCAGCTTCATTTTGCAGTCAGGGGTTAAAGAGATGATTCTCTTCCTTGAGTTAAAAGAAAACCTCATCAGCATCCCTGTATAAATTTTGAAAGCCAAACTACTTTAGCTTCAGTTAAAAATTCCTAAAGATCAATGACATAGCAAGGTTCATGTTTCGTATGATGCTACGTGCCTAATTATGGCTTATCAAATAAACTACAATGGCCTGGGTTGCTGCAATAGGCTAAGAAAAACAAAGGGGGAAAATGACATTGTGGGTTAATATGATACGCCACTCAAACCAATGAAATTGCATTATTGATTTCTTCCCGAGCTATTTGGGTTAGAACTGACCCCTCTTGGTATTTAAAGCTGGTGGTGAGATACCTGTGGTCTTCCAGCTTATAAATGCCCTTGCCAGTTCAGCTAATGGTGAGCAGGATTGGGGTTTGTTGATTGGTAGATCTGATTGTACATTACATAGAACAGGGGTCTTCAAACTTGGCCCTTTTATGACTTGTGGACTTCAACTCCCAGAATTTCTCAGTTGAAGTCCACAAGTCATAAAAGGGCCACGTTTGAAGACCCCTGACATAGAACATAGAATCATATGACTGGAAGACACATCAGAGGTCTTCTAGTCCAATTCGCTGCTCAAAGCAGCAGACCTTATACCATCCAGGCCAAATGGTCGTTCCATCTATTTTTCAAAATCTCCAGCAATGAAGCACCCACAACTCTAGCAAGCAAACTCTTCCATTGGTTAATTGTTCTCACTGTCAGGAAATTTCTCCTTATTTTTAGGTCAGATCTCTCTTTAACAAGCTTTGAGCCATTGTTTCTTGTCCTGCCTTCTGGTGCTTTGGAGAACAAGTCAACCCTCTCTTCTCTATGACAGGCCCTCATAGCACTGGAAAACAGCTATTATGTCCCCCCTAATCCTTCTCTGTGATAGTCTAGACATACCTAGCTCCCTCAATCTCATTCTCCAAGATAAGAAAAGAATGATTCAAACCTGTAAGGCCCTTTTTTTTCCCCTCGTCCATTCACACAAATCCCTCTTGGCATTATCCCTGGACTTCCTGCATTGCCTCTTCTGCTTTCCAAATATTTTCATACAAAAAAGGGTGACAGATGAGCAGCTAGATCTGCAGTTTACTTATAGAATCACCTTCAGGCATTTGCTGAGGCAGTCCTAGCTGTAAAAACAGAGCCTTCCTTTGTCATCCAAGAAATATTTGCCTCCCACCTCTCCATTTGGTTACGTCTTGCCACAAGATAAATAACGGATCAAAAGAAGCCTAGCTTATAAAGCATTCATTTTTATCGAATGAGATTAATAAAGGAAGGCCATGTCAAAAGAGAAGCAGTGCAGGTTCCGTTCTTCAACATTCCAATCAAATGTATTCCAATCAAACACATCCAGATACTCAACCATTAAGTTTGACCTTTTCTGTGGAGATCTTAGTTTTTCTGTTGTTTGATTTATGTATTTATTTAAAAAGATATACTGACCCATGACTCAGACGATTATCACTCTTGGGCAAAGTACATCAAGAACGCCACCCCATATTGCAAATAAAACCCATACATTGTCAATAAAAAAAGAAACTCGTAAGACAACATATCAACAGCATATAGTTGAAGTTCATCAATCATATACTCGGTCTCTTAAAATGTGGATCAACAAGGTTGGGGTCATCTGAATCATATTTGTGGGATGGAGGTATGCACGTGAAAGAGACTTGTTCTAAAGCATAGGCAATGTAACAAAAAAGGCACGGCTTCAGGTCCCATCAAATATCGTTGCTTCAAGGAGGCAATCTGGAACATGCCCATTTTGTGAGAAGACGTAGATGGGCAGAGATACTGTTTTTTGTTGTTGTAAATCACCAGGAATCTGTAGTTAAATCAACAGGTTATAAATGTGATCTCTTAGAGATGAGGTTGTCAAAACCTCGTGGAGTTTTGGGCCTTTTGGAAAGCAAGGGGAAAAATTGTAGAGGAATTTTAGCTCCATCCTTGAGAAGGAAGTAGGGGAGGCAAAACAATTGATCAGAAAATAGAAAGCATGAAGTATGACAAAGGACTCAAAAGAACCCTTCTTTTGACTGAGTTGTCCTTCAAAAGGGCCAGAGAAGGTTGTGAACAGGTTTTCATGATTGTGTTCATACCTCCCACAATAATCAAATACTATTTCTGGAAACATTGTGGTGCCTATTTCTTGACCCAGCCTGCCTTGAAGGGCCAACAAACCCTTATTTTTTGATGCCCAGAAGCACTCAAGCTGAAGAACAAATTTTGCCAATACCCTTACATCCATTACACCACAGGTTTTAATTATTAAAATTATCCAACTGAAAACATGTGATTCGGTGACTGATAAGCCGTAACTCCCCAAATAGAAAATGTAAATTGAAAAAAAACAGTTTACTCACATACAATGGAGCTTGCTGTGGATTAAGTTTCATGACCCAGAACGCTAAGGGGAAAAATAAAAATTAAAAAAATTAGTCCAACCAATACAAAAGATTATTATTAATAATAAAAACAATTGACAGCTGATTAAAATACCCTAGTCTTCTCTTTGGTTTATAGTTCCAGCCATTGGAGCAAGGATTAAGGAAGCAATACAGGGATTCTTTGACTAATTAAGACCAGAATTTTTATTGCTGAGCAAGGCAATTGTGAGTCGTACAAGACGTTACAACTTTTTTTTGCCACCGTTGTTAAGCAAATCACCAGTTGTTTAGTGAATCGTGACGTCTTTAAGCGAATCTGGGTTTTCCCGTTCACTTGGCTTTTCGAAAGCCGTCTGAAAAGTCGCAAATGGTGATCACATGACCCCAGTATACTGCCACCATCATAAACACATGCTGGCTAGCAAGTGGTTGGATTTTGATCATGTGACCATGATGGAGATGCTGCGACACTCATAAGCAGGGGTCCTCAAACTTGGCCCTTTTATGACTTGTGGACTTCAACTCCCAGAATTCCTCAGCCAGGCACGCTGGCTGAGGAATTCTGGGAGTTGAAGTCCACAAGTCATAAAAGGGCCAAGTTTGAAGACCCCTGGTCTATATACTAATGCTTAGAGCAGGGGTCCTCAAATTTGGCCCTTTTACGACTTGTGGACTTCAACTCCCAGAATTCTTCAGCCAGGCATCGCAACAAATGTGTTGGGCTTTGTGGTGGCAGAATGTTTACAAAACAAATTTTTTTATAAAAGAAAAAGCAAATGAATCCTGATCGTTTGTAAATGTTTCAAATGTAAACCTTGTTCATCAAAGGTAGAATTCTATCCAGGCAATACCAAAACAGTTTGGGGGGAGTGGGGGGGGGAAGAGAAAAAGATGGCTGTTACGGAATGTGAATGATGTAGATTTGTATACATTATCCTCAAATCTCAAAACGTGAAGTATCTGGAGACACGTGCGCTCCGAGTTCCTCCGCGTTTGGCCAAGAGAACAAGGCCTACGCTCAACAAGACACCGTTAAGTACATTTTTAACAAATGTATTACACACTGTGCATAGCTCTCTCTCAAAACATACGGCCTTGCTGGCGGTCTGTTGAGTTCAGTGAAGCCCTCAAGATTTGTCAAAAGGCACAGACGCTTTAAGATCCAAAAAGCATAACCATACTTGGTGTTCTCTTTACCTTGATGGCTCCAAGCTCATGCAAGCCTGATTATTAACTGCCCTTTAAACATTTGCAAAAAATCTGATAAAACGTCTCCTTGTATGGCCGTTGCAGAAGAGCGCCCTAACAATTGTTAGTGATACGGTTCTCATGTTTCTTCTTGCCAGATAAACTCTGCAGACAATTTGCCCGAGTACTTTTAACAAAACAAATTCTCCGCTCTGGCAGCATCGTTGGTTTTTTTCCCCTCTCCTCTCCCCCCAACCCCCAACCCCACTTCCTCTGGTGGTAGCAGGGGGGAGAGAGTAATAGCAGGACGTGCATTTTTATGGCTAGAAACACAGCCGCTACGGATGCAAAAGATTTTCATCTAAAAGATTGATCTAAAAAATAGATGCCTAAAATTGTTGATTTTCTAACTTACGATGGTTGGAGATGATGGGACCTGTGGTTTAATGTAACCCGGGAGCGGGAGGAGTGGAATATTAGATTGGGCAAGTTAACAGTTAACAGAATACAGAGTTGGAAGGAACCTTGGAGATCTTCTAGTCCAACCATCTTAGATGGGTTAGGAGAAATCCCTGGGAAGCAGCTGTTATTGAAATACTACTGAACTAGAAGGACCAACAGAGGAGAAAGGAGGAGGAGGAGGAGGAGCGGAGAACTTAAGTGTCCTAGGTTTATAATGGTTAGACTCTGGATTTAGTCTTTTGCAATATATTGAGCTTCCTATGGTCCAGGGACAATTGAAATCCACAGCCAAAAGGTTTGGCAAAGATCCCAGTGTTTATCGATATAAATAAAAACTATATAAATAAAAATGTAAATGTTTGTTTGTTCAAAATCTTAAATCTCCTAAAGTTCTTCACTGATTGCTTTGAAATTTTGACACAACGTTGCATTCGAATACGCGCGTGTTTTTATATACCTACTATTATATAGATGTCACACCTGTGACAGGTAAAAACATGGGGTTTTTTTGAAAAACAGTGCCATCTGTTGGACGTAAAAGCAACACACGCTTTTACCAGACTGAGCCACAGCAACGCGTGGCCGGGTATAACTAGTACCCAATATATATTTTTTTACATTTTTATCCCACTGCTGGTCAGATCAAAGTCATTTAGGTCAATGTTCATTTTCCATCAGGAAAGACTACTCTTTCACATCCCTTATTTTTTCTTTATCTTTTCTATAAAATGTGTCTTGTGAGTGTCAAGTATATGAAATCAGGACCATGTGATTCCTTCCTTCCTTCCTTCCTTCTTTTTATTGACTTTCACTTTTTTTACCAGAGTCCTTCCTCCATTTTGTTCTTCTCATTAGGGCAGTTTTAATTTTTCAATTAAAATTTAAGACACCTGCCTTAATTTTTTAAAGACTACTAGAAGGTCCCTTCCTGGATTCAATTAGGCTTTTCTTACATTTTGGAATTCTAGCTGAGCGTCAATTATTTTGGTTTTAAATCATTTCCATGGACTGCAGAGAGCTACAGACCTCTTGATCTTTTCTGTACATCTCTTTTTCATCAGTTTATTGGTCCACAATAAGAACTTCTAAGCATTCCTCTCTTTTGAAACTCAACAGAATCACCCTCAGTATTTTTCTCAGCTCATCATTTCCCTAGATGTATTTTACATCTAGGAATAAATGTTGCCACCCATAATTATTTTATGGAGGAATTTTATGGTCTTCTTGATATAAAAGCAACATTTCTCCCAGTCCATTCTTCCTCCCTTGCTATAAATGACAGGATCTCACGGCTTCTCTCCTTTTCACCACTTTTAATTCTGTTCTTTTTCACAAGCACTCTTATTCCCCCATTAATAAGTAAAAAAGGACTTCTGGCATTGGCTATATGCCAATTATATACCCTGTTCTTTTTCAAATGTCGGTATGAATCTTTTTTCATACCCTCCTTCTTCTCATTTTTTTGACTTAAACAACCAAGCACTTCCCCAAGACGGTTCTTATTCCTTTAGCATTTGTTAAAATGTCATGATTCTTCCAAACCAACTGCTTTCCCCGAAGGTTAGTTTAAAACCTTCTTGCCTACCTTTTTGTTCTACTTTAGTTCAAGTGACATCTGTCCACCTTGTCAAAAGTTAGGTTGTCCCAAGCAGACTCAATAGGAAACATGACAAGAGGAACGAATTCTATTCTATGGTGGGGCTGCGTTAACAGAAAGTCTGAAAGTAAAAAAAAAATCTCCAGCCAGCTCATTTATCACGTGGTAAGTTAGGGAGGATCCTTTCTAAAAAATAAAATAAAATTATGTTCCCATAATGCAACTGTGGGCTATGCTGTCTCTTATCTGACCATTCCCTAGGCAGCATTCCCTCCCACTCTTCCAAGGTTATTCTGACACTCCATTACAGTCCCAAATCATTCCCAGGTGTTAACAGAAGGCATGACTGTTCCAGTCACACAGTGAGTTTCATTGAATCTACCTGGCTCAGTGTGTGGAACAGGTAGCATTTCCGACCTCAACTTGCTATTTGGTATTTAGCTTCCAGGATTGGCCACTTAATTCAGAATAGAGCTTGTAGGTCTTCTAATTCAACCCCTTGCTCAAGCAGGAGACCCTACACCCTTTCAGACAAGTGGCTGTCCAGTCTCTTCTTAAAAACCTCCAGTGTTGAAACACTCACAACTTCTGGAGGCAGGCAATCCCACTGATTAATTGTTCTCACTGTTAGGAAGTTTCTCCTTAATACTAGGTTGCTTCTCTCCTTGAGTAGTTTCCATCCATTGTTTCTCACGTCCTTCCCTCTGGTGCTTTGGAAAATACGTTGACCCCGTCTTCTTTGTGGCAGCCCCTCCAATACTGGAATACTGCTATCATGTCACCCCTAATCCTTCTTTTCTCTAGACTAGCCTTTCCCAATTCTTGCAACTATTCTACATATGATTTAGTCTCCAGGCCTTTAATCATCTTAGTTGCTCTTCTCTGAACTTTTTCCCAAGTGCAGAGAAGTGCATTTCCCAATGACTCTTGGACAATCATGAATATAGGTTACCTGACTCCATCAGAATGCTGGGTGGTTACAAAATAAAACAATAAAATATAGACAATGGCAAAACATTGTCATTATCATTGTCATTACAGCATCTTTAAATTACAGAAGACAAGTGGTTCCCTCCATAGGCGGGCTCTGCACTATGAAGGATTTATAGATGATAATCAGTGCCTTGAACCGCACCTGGAAATCTACTGGTAACCACTGTAGCTTGTAGAGGTGTTATATGGATCCAGCATGGTGTGCTATAACTGCCCAGGCAATTGATTTCTGTACCAGTTGCAGCATCTGAGTGATCTTCAAAGGCATCCCTTGTACAGTGTATGCAACATTCCAAATACAAGGAAATCAAAGCACATCTGAAGGACTTCCTGCGAAATTGTGGTGTGAAGTCCTTCCTAATCACATATGTCACGTGCTCCAAGAACAGGAGCTGGAAGTCCTAAAAGACCCGGATGGTTTAAACACTCACAATCTCTCCATCTTGTCAGGGTTGACTTGAGCCTATTTCTCTCCGTTCAAACCTGTATAGCCCCAGACAACGGGACAAGAGTTTGACATCACTTAGTCAGCCCAAACGTTGAAATGCATGATACCTGACCTCAAGCCTACAGATGCCCTCATCCAATAAGCAGGATGAGAAAGTGTCAAGGCACCCCACATGTCAAGAATCCCTGGCTTGACCTCTTCGCTTTGCCAACACTGATTGGATCCAACTACTAGAGAAAGGAACAGAACCACCAAAACATTTTACTCCCACCTAATCCAGAAGGCTACCTAGTCCAGAAGACTACCATGGATCAATGATCCATTGCTGCCTCCATAACACTAAAGCTCTCAAAACTGCTCTTATTTCAGGGATAAATGCGCCCTTTCCAAGTTGAGAGATGATAATCAGAGTCCTCCCAAAACTGTTTTGTTGTCAAAATGCAAGCCAAGCATTTTATTTAAATGCATCTAGTGTACAAGTCTGCAGTGAAAGGGAACACAGCCACATTCCTGATCGATGATTTCAGCAGACAAGCCAAGTGGCAGATGTCGGACAAATTATTTTAAGTACAGTATGTATGGAAATAGACTAGAATGTTATATACAGTACTTTTCGAAGCCTCTAAGGTTGGTGAGGCTTAGCAAAAGAGGAACACAAAGCAACATGCCACTCAGGTTTGCATGCCAACCAGTTTAAGAACAGATCTATGCAAGAGAAGGTTCAACTGGAATAAATGCCAAGAGAAGGAAGGGTATTGAAGATGTATAACACACAGTTATACAGGTATTCCTCAACTTACAACCACAACTGAGCCCAAAATGTCCGTTGCTAAGTGAGACATTTGTTAAGTGACTTTTGCTCTGTTTTATGACTTTTCTTGCCACAGTGATTAAGTGAATCACTGTAGTTGTTAAGTTAATAACACAATTGTTAAGTGAATCTGGCTTCCCCATTGAGTTCGCTTGGCTGAAGGTCGCAAAAAGTGATCACATGACCTTGGGACACTGCAACGGTCATAAATATGAGTCAGAATCAAAGAGAGAAGCAACTAGAACTAAGAAGAAATTTCCTGACTGTGAGAACAGTTCACCAGGGGAACAACTTGCCTCCAGAAGTGTTGAATGCTCCAACACTGGAGGTTTTTAAGAAGAGACTGGACAGCCATTTGTCTGAAATGGTATAGGGTTTCCTGCCTGAGCAGGGGTTGGACTAGAAGACCTCCCTTCCATCATCATCATCATCATCATCATCATCATCATCATCATCATCATCATCATCATCATCATCATCATCATTTGCCAAGTTGCCTAAATTTTGATCATGGGACCATGGGGATGCTGCAACGGTCGTAAGTATGGAAAATGGTCATAAGTCAGTTTTTCGATGCTGTTGTAACTTCGAACAGTCACTAAACAAACTGTTATAAGTCAAGGACTACCTGTACTCGAGACTCTAATTCTATGGGAGCACAGAATACAGTTCTATGCTCAGAATTCAGCTTCCAGGCTCTTTAGGGAAAACAAAGCAGTTCCTAAATCATTTGTTTGCAAAGATACCCTGGAAAAGTTTATGAGAGATCCTGGAAAACATTCAAACCCAGTGAATCTGAATAGGATTTACAGTGGTTTACCGGATAATGGATATTTTTACATAGGTATTTTTTTGTATTTTTACAACGTAATCCTGAGAATGCTTGCTAAAGGGCAGGGATCCAGGTTGAGCTACATCTCCTTATTCCTTCCCTTGTTGGCTGCTGTAACACAACGACACCTGGAAACTTAGCCGTTCTCCACTCCTGCTGTTAACTACCAAATCTTTCAAATAAATAAATAACAGTTGAAAACGTTTTTTTCTCCCCCTCCGTAGTAAAAATTCACGGTAGTTTCCTGTTTAAATCAATCTAAACACATCTCACCAGGTGGCAGCACCTGGCCAAATGTAGTTGGGCTCATCAGGATCATGTCTGATTAGAAGATGGATGAAAATCTCTTCGGAGCACAAGAGGTTTTGTCTCAGAAAGTCACCCAAACTACACAAAAGCAAGCATGGGTAAACTATTTCTGTATGGTAGTCAAGAAAACTATGTAGGCATGTTTGTGAAGTGCCCAGGAATCAAACCGCAGATTTTAAGGTTTGATGTCTATGAGTGCAATAAACTCTCAGTTTAGCAGATATAAATTTATCAGGCTTTGAATAGAATCAGGACATTTTTCATTTGAACGTCATTTCCATCTGGCAATTTAGTGCCTGTCAAACCCAGGACCTGTCCCTTAAAATGTTTACTTCAAAAGTAAATTGATTCAAGGGATGTAAGTTTTCACGTCGCGTAAGTCACCTTCCCCTCTCCCCTCATAGTCGGATAAATCAAAGTTTCATAAAATTGTCACACACATTGATTAAAAAAAAAAAAGCTTTATTCACCACAAAGCACTGGTCAAGATGACGAATCAACCTGGAATGGCTATGATGAACCATTCCAAGCAGCTGGATAAGTTTTGGATTTGGAAAACTCCTGGTTGATGCAGGGATAACTTCTGGACAAAAAAACCAAATAGGGAACCCTTTGTTCCTAACCAAGGTATTCAAGCAAACAGCAATGGTAGGGGCCAAGGGGAAGGGGGAGAAATACTATAGATGGACCGTAGAAAAAAGAGGAGGAGGGTGCCAGCTGAAATGTAAACAAAAAAGCAATTGTACTGCATCCTTGATGTTAAATAAGGAAGTTTTCAAAGGGGAAAAGGAACATTATGAGGCACTGGGCAAGACATGGAAGCAATTTGACTCCCCATTCAAAAGCAAAATGGATTGAAAAGGAGCTTCCTTCCCTTCACCGGTGGTCTTCAAAATTCCTAGTGGATAAGTCTTTCAGTGTGATGGACCACCAGTGAACGTTTCACTTCTGGAAAACAGCATGCCCGTACTAGGACAGACAGAGGGAACTTTATTTCAGTCACTGACCAATTAAAAATGCAATCCATAAACTCACATGGGTTAGAATTCAAGATAATACAGGGTCACAAGAAGCAATGGGTTGATGCAATCAACCACAAGAAACAGCAGCTTGAGGCAGCTTCCGCTTCTTGCTCAATGTTAGATCCAGCCTCGAGAAATACGAATGAACAATGGCAGAGAAACTAGACCAGGGGTAGGCAACCTTGGCTCTTTTATGACTGGTGGACTTCAACTCCCAGAATTCCTGAGCCAGCATAGCTCAGCATAAAAGAGCCAAGGTTGCCTACCCCCTGAACTAGACTATTGAATTGGGAAGACAGTCCTTAAGTCCTGATTCAGGAAGTGACCTAAGATTGTCTATGTCTTGGGGGGGGAGGGGAATATGTTGTCTGCAATTGTGGAAGTCTGCAACTTCTCAGCTGGTTAGATCTGCCACATGCCAGAGGATGCCACCCAGGCATTTTCTTCCCCTTTCTCTTCTACCCGCAAAAGTAGACCTCTTTACAAAAACAGGAGGAAAGTATTTAAAAAAACTCTCTCCCATTTGATAAGCAACGCGTGCTTTTCTATTTCAAAGACATAGGCTGAACTTTCCAAAATCTGGGCGCTAGATGGATTTTTTAGTTTTTGTTTTGTTTGTTTTTTTAAAAAAAATCCTCTTTTGATTTATTTTGGTTAGATTTTCAAAGTGTTTTTAATAGAAAAAAATGAGATAAAGAGATTTGAAATCAATCGATCAATACGATGCCTCTGACAAAATTCGGAAGGCTGCAGGTGAATTCACCGAGCGCAGCAAAGCTACCTAAAACATCAGAACTACAACAAAGTCAAGATTATGCACAGTAACCACTCATCTCAGATCACCCCTGGCCAATAAACACACATGTATCTGCAATAAAAATGATAATATCAGCATAAATCTGTAGTCTGCCTGGGC
This sequence comes from Protobothrops mucrosquamatus, assembly GCF_001527695.2. Classification (NCBI taxonomy): domain Eukaryota; kingdom Metazoa; phylum Chordata; class Lepidosauria; order Squamata; family Viperidae; genus Protobothrops; species Protobothrops mucrosquamatus. Next base: position 98,839 of record NW_015386995.1, read on the forward strand.
CACCCAAACGAGCTTAGCCCCATCTGCGGGATGGAGGCAACACACGAAACCATGTCCCCCCCCCAACAAAAATCTCCACAGAACTGGTCCCTGATGCTCAAAAGCTTGGGGGCTCCTGTCTTAAAGGATTGTAGCAAGGCAGACTTTCTCAGTGGGACACCCCCCCAATGACTTTTAAGATAAAATCTCCCAGAATGTTGAGCAAGCAGGTCCAAAAGGACTGACATTATGGAAGTTTCTGTCCTCGTGAATCTGGAGACATCAGATATAGAGGATCTCTGGAGTGCTACTAAGTGAAACCTAATTCTAAATGTCATATGCAGACACGGAAAGCCATGCTACCTCAAATGAGGGTAGATCCGACTGATTGTAATTGTATTAATTGAAGTTTGTTTCTAATCTTACTATAATAACACTGTAAGCTTCCCGGGAACTCTGAAAATTATCCCTCACATCTCTAAGAAATAAGGTGCCTAGTGACATTTGTGCTAGGAGTTACACTAAGCCTGACCAAGAGAACAAGACTTTCACTTTATAAGGCATAATTAAGTGCATTTTTTAAAAAAAATAGTTATATTTCATCTCTCTCTCTCTCTCTCTCTTACAACATCCCAAATTTATGGCACTCCATGAAGTTTTGTCAAACATACAGAGGCTTTTAGATTAAAACAGCAGAACCATCATCCATGGCGGTGCCTCAGATTTGAGTTTAATTGCATTGATTGATTTTTGGTTTTAACTTTATCATGTCAATCCTCTAAGCTGCTAAGAGCAGCAACATGTAAATTCTAGCAATAAATAAACAAATGAAGTTATGGCAATCCAGCAATGAATTCTTCATCATTCAGAAGTTCTAGATAGACTCATATATAAAAAACAGAGAAAAGTATCATCTATGGAATGAGTTCAGTTCCTGGTGATTTCATTAATCCAGCCATAGTTTTCTTGGCAATAAACTAAAAAGTAGTAATCATTGCTTTCTTCTTTGGAAAGGTCTTTCTAAATCAAACTTATAGTCCTTGGATTTCTGATAATCTCTCTTCCAAAATACTCACCAGGCCCAACCATGCTTAGCCTATTCAAGAATTCTTCATTACTACTCCCTCAAAGAAACTAACTTTAGATTAACATCCAAGAAACTAAATGAGATGTTGGAGAGATGTGAACACACAGAAAAAAAGAGGAATTAAAAACCACTGAGCTTTATGAAACTTTGTTATTGCTGTTGTTTTTCTCCTACTGTGTTCTTTCAAATTTCTAGCAAGTTTTAATAGTCCACATTTTATGCAATATATTTCTGGAATGAACATTTCTCTGGCTTCAGTCATCAAAGGATCAAAAAGTCTCCCAGACCATGCCAGCTACATCAGAAGTGGCACACCTCTTTTGATGAAAAGATCATTCCTCCACGAGGGAATGTGCCAGAAATATATGATGGTATATTAAAAATGTTTTCAAGAATCCAAGTATACCCACGTTAAGAATCCACATATACTCACATTACATACTCGGAAAATTGTATGTAAATGTTGCTTACCAAAACACCAAAACTCTTGACATTAATATTAAAAATTATGTGCATCAAGCTTGAACTAATCACCTTCCCCAATTGCCTAACATGAAAAGAGAAATTTCTACAGAATGGGAAGACCATCAGCCGCCAGCCATAAATAGCAACGCATGACAAGTGGGTGGAAATATTGTGGACTTTTATTTTTGCTGGAACACCGTCAAAATCCCTGCCACTTAATCACGCTGAAGAGCAAGATATTGGGGGGCGGGGGGGAGAAGAGGGATTATTTTAAAAAAACGCACATCTCATCAGGATTCGAGGCCTGGAAAGCAAGTCGTGGCATCAGCGAAAGACAAGAGAAGGAAGAAAATAAACACAGCCATCTTGGACGGCAGACAAGTCTTTCAGAACTGAAAAGCAGAAGCTAATTTAAATGAAAACTCTTCCTGAGTCAGCCTTGTCCACTTTTGATCGCAAAGGACACCCACGGAGCACCATAGTTCTTTTTCCAGCTGTATCCTGTCCCAGCCAAAGTAAGTTGCATCCTGCAATTCAGAAGGTCAGCCAGCAGCTGAAGCAGTGGCGGGGGGGGGAATAGGGGGGTGGTGGACAAGTGGAGAGAGAGAGAGAGAGAGAAGAGAGAGGGAGAGAGGGAGAGAGAGAGAGGGAGAGGGGGAGAGAGAGAGAGAGAGAGAGAGAGAGAGAGAG
>NW_015386995.1:101155-115363 GCF_001527695.2 Protobothrops mucrosquamatus
GAGAGAGAGAGAGAGAGAGAGAGAGAGAGAGAGAGAGAGAGAGAGAGAGAGAGAGAGAGAGAGAGAGATCAACGCCACCTCTTCCTTTCTGCTATTTTTATCAGTGCCATAGATGTTAAGAACCACTCTGACCTGTGCACATTCTGCTATTAAAAGAATAAGAAAGTAAGAGTTGATGTGTCTCCAAAATTATAACTCCAAGTCCCCTGTGAAGAAGCTCTCCCATCCTCACCTCAAGAGAAGGATCCTCCTAAGATATATCTCTTCTAAGAAACATGGGTACCATCTCTAAAAGCAACATGAGAATTAGGTTTTTTCACATACGTGCAACTGTATAAAGGTTGAATGGACAGTATTTCAACTTCAGTGATTATATAGCGCATGACCCAACCTTAATCTCTTGGTTTGTTCTCCTCCCCAATACAGAAATCTTTTCTTCCCCTCTCAATTGAAGAAAATTAACTTAATTCTAGGACTAGATTTATACAAGAGAGAGATTAGAATAACTGGGCAAGGTCAGGCTGGGGATTTTATTTTATTTTTATTATTTATATCTCGTCTTTATTATTTTTACAGATAACTCGAGGTGATGAACATATCCAGCAGGGCTTCCTCCTCCCATTTTCCCCATAACAACCCTGTGAAGTGAGTTGGGCTGAGACAGAGGGACAGATCCAAGGTCAACCAGCTGCCTTTCATGACTGGGGACTAGAATTTACAGTCTCCTGGAGACTGGTCCAAGGTCAGCCAGCTGTCTTTTATAACTTAGGTGGGACTAGAATTCACAGTCTCCAGATTTATAGCCCGGTGCCTTAAACACTAGTCCAAACTGGCTTATAAATTTTCTTTAAAAATGTGCTGGACAAAAGGTAATCAAGAGATGGGGAGAAAACGGTCTCTTCCAGAATTATTGGTACATGTCTAAAAATGTTATTCCCTTGGGGAAAGATTCCTCCTGCAACTACAAGTTAATTAATCCTTCCTCTCCTGGCTTTTTCTACAGTTCTCTTAGCAGCAGACCCAGCTATGGCGGTACCTAAACAAGACTGGAGGAGCTCAAAAAGAAATAAGCATGGTTAGATCTGGTAAGTAGTTGGATGGGAACCTAAAACCTTGAGCTACATTAGGATAGTAGATGCAAATATCATGGAAGAAACTAATGGTAAATTGCTTCCATACATTTTCCCGCCAAAAGAGCTACACTGATGTGTCCATAAAGCCACCAAAACTCAAAGTTCATTCAGAAAATGGATCCTTTTATCTTGGAGGTAGAACCAATAGCAGCCGGAATACACCCTGCCAAGAGTTATTTCCTTTTCCTAAGATTGCATGATCAAGGCAGTTCCCTGCCTTCTTCGCTTCTGGAAATCACTCTTTTCTTAGAAAAAAATAAAAATAAAATCCTGATGGCCAAAAGTTTAGGAGCTACTCACCTTCTTCTCCCCAGGTGAACAGGTGTATAAAAAGGACTAATAATGGCTCCTGGTTTTTCTCACCAGATCCTTATCTTTTCTCAAGAATGTACCATACAACCCTCCTTGTTTTGCAAGAACGATTAGGGAACATTGTTGTATGCAGAAGACACACCTGCTCAACTGCCTTGAGTCACCGAGTCAAGAAAGAATCGAAAGATAAAGTTCATCCAAATGGATAACTGTTAAAAAAAAAATGTCTGCCATTTTCCAAACTAAACCTGTTTAATTTCCCTTTCAATTCAAAAAGAAAGAACTCTACGGTAGCCAAAAGCACTGGTTTATGAGTCCCAATCCAACAGTATTCACAATATTGGGGGTTTTTTCCCACGAAGTTTTTGTGCCATCACTCTGCTAAACACCTAATTCCCACAGTACTGTCTTATGTCTGAGTATATTTACCCATGTAGCATGGCTGTATTACTATTACCCTTCTCACCTGTTCCACTATCTTCTCTTATAGGTATCATTATTATTAGATATTATGATTATTACATTGTTGTTTTGCATGTACACTGAGAGCTTATGCACCAAGTCAAATTCCTTGTCTGACTACATTCTATTCTATTCTATTCTATTCTATTCTATTCTATTCTATTCTATTCTATTCTATTCTATTCTATAATCTGTCTACTCTACTCTACTCTACTCTACTTTAATTAAGCTGAAGCAAAATCTGAAAGTAGAAAAGTTGTTCCAATTAGGGGCAACAACTGACCCAGACATTTTTTTTTGTTATTTTGAACAAGCATTGGCAAGGAGAGAGGCAGTCTGGGGTAGTGGTTAAAGCACCAGGCTAGATGTCCAGGAGTTCTAATCCCACCTTAGGCACAGGCATGAAGCCAGCTGGATGACTTTGAGTCATTCACTGAGCCTTAGGAAGTAGGTAAGGAGAAACTACTTCCGAAAAGCTTGCCAAGAAAATTGCAGGGACTTGTTCAGGCAATAGCCGGGAGTCAACATTGACTCAAAGGCACACAAACACACACACACACATACAATTGTCATGGAGTACTAGCTAACCGTCTCTGGCTTCAAGCAGGTTTTCTTGACTGTCTGAACTCTTCCTGACTAGGCTAATGCAAAGTGATTAAAGGCATCAACTTAGAACTTACACCTCTTGCCCCGGGCCATGCAAACAGGGGCACCAAATCATTTTTTAAGCTATCAATTACCCAAATTCTTGCAGAATCATATCAAAAGAACTTGGTCTACTGCTGGGTTCCTTAAAGCAGCCTTCCCCAATTTATAGACACCTTACATTGCAACCTTCATCATTCCTAACAAGTGGTGACGTTGCCATAAGATAAAGTACTGGTATCTGCTCTGAGTCAAACCACAGTTTTAATACGCCACACATTTAATGGAGATTTATTTTAAACGTGTAAAATCATGCTTAATGACATAATCACAACTGAGTTTTGATGATCTAAGACCTTTCACCAACAGGGGCCAGAAGAAAGGACATACGGTATATGATTTCCTGCCTTCTTGCCGCTCTTAGGTGAAAATTGAGAACAGACCTGGAAAAACAATCCAAGGGACCTGCTTAAAACACCAGGTTTTCGAGGAAAAAGAAGCATGCAGATGCCTTGTCTAAGGATGCAACTTTGCAATGAGGTTCATTAAGTGGGTACTAAGAAAAAAAATGACATACACCGTTCAATTAATTAAGAACTACTGTGCACAAAGTATTTTTTTTTTATGAGACATACTTATAAATCTGGGGGAAAGCCCAGATTCTATAAAGATTTGGAGAAGCTTTTCACAGAGACTTTAGGTCTTGTGGGCCTACATGTTCACCTTTTGCAGAACCCTCTGACATATAACAAGATACTGCTGGATACAGAGGATCTTAAATAGCTGATTATCCTTTCCTAACCAGAAATCAGACTAAATCAAAATCTACAATGTGTGTTTCTCTTATTACTTGCAGACCTCAAGGTATTTGCTACCTTATTTGACAAACCCTCTGCCCCTTTCCTTTAAAAACCAGTGCTCCAGATCAAATTGTAAGCTAAATTATCTGAATCTCCATAATAACAGCCATAACAGGGCTGGCCTCGTTTGAAATGAGCAGATTTTGTGAACCCGGTCACTGAGGATGGTAAACTCTCATTTGAAAGTCAGCATTATGAGGAAATCCAGCCAACAGTCAATATTCTGAACAGGCTTTTATTTGTAGCCATAATTAAAAGGATAGCATCAGAAAACAATGGCTAATTAAAATACAAAGAGCAAAAGAACATCAAAACAACTACACATCAACACAGATTTATAAGATCTGCCAAACTAGCCTTAAGGCTTGGGTCAGTGCTTTACCATATTCATCTCTCCTAGACTAAAATTTTTGGCATTTTAAAGTAAAATTTCCTTTGAAATATACACACACAAATCTACAGCAGGTTATTTTTGATTAAGGAACACAATTAATTTGTTTCTACTTGGAAACCACTTGTGGACATTGTGCTTGAGGTGGGGAAAAAATGAAACTCTGATTTTGCTGATTAGATAGGTTTGTTATTATAGAAATGGCTAGTATATATTATTATATACAAGTAAAAAAGTTGAGGTTTTATGCCATTATTTTGCTGCACCAAATGAAGTCGGAAGTCAATGCTTTTTTCTCTCTCTCTCCTTTCCCCCCCCTCTACCTTACACTTTTTTCTCTTCCCCTTTTTCCTCCCCTATTTTCATTTTTCTTTGTATTTCTGTATTTTAAACCAGTACAAATTTTGAAATGGACAAATCTACAGCAAGTTATTGTGGAAGAGAACACTCCTGTTCCAGCCAGCCATAACCTCTTCAAGGACATGGCATTCCTGTCCACAACCTCCAGCCAGCATCGTGTTCTCGCTGAGTGTTTGTGGTCTTCATCAAGCTCGTTTTTAGGAAATTTGGAGGAATGACACCGTAAGCTCCTCCAAGATGGATGGGTATCTTTCTTTTGTGCATGGATAGTTCTGTCCTGCCAGTGGCGCTCAAGAAAACTGATCTTGCTTTTTAGAAAATTATCAGTGCCTGCTTTGACAACAATTCAGATCCCAGGCAAAAACAGCATCTCTCTGGCAGCCTGGTTTATTTATTTTATTTTTTTTCAGGTTTCTGCATAAGTCCTCAAAAAGAATGCCATTGCAGAAATGATGGCACTTTTTCTTAGGCATACAAAGAAGTCTGAGAAACATTGGGCCACTGTAATGAATTACAGAGATGTTATGTTTGCAGGAAGTCCGAAATATTTCTTCCTAATACTTTTTGAAGCACAGGCTGCCCAATAATTTGATGCATTCTCAAGTTGCCCGCTATAAACTTTCTCTCCTACTTGGAGCCCCTGCAACAGAGAGGAAGGAGTGATGAGTGACATTATCAGACAAAGCCGTGATGCCAGCAGGTGAAAATATCATCAGAGTGTGTTCCCTAGCTATTAATGGTTGGAGACCATCCAAGTTGGCTTCTGTTAAGGAATAAACACAGAATTACTTAACCCTGTAGAGGGATCTCTTTGAAACCCCTTTGTTTTCTTTTCATTTCAAGTAGTAACAGGTTTAAATTACGCAGACATGTTAACTTGTTGGGAGAAAAGAGACTGAATTCACACAGCAAGGTTGTAAGCCATGGTTTGGATAGATGCCATTTAGTGAATAAATCAGGCCGGTGATTGTTAAGCCCTGGATTCGGTTCGTCTATCATACTAAATCACATGCAATGGTTTGTAAGTCACAATTGCCTGGCTTTATGCAACATGCTAAATAAATTTTTAAAAGCATATCAGGTCTGAGCATGCTATACAGCTAGTCCTCACCTCGGGACCACAGTTGAGCCCAACTTTTTGGCTGCTAAGCAAGATAGTGGTGAATTGAGTTTTTGCCCCATTTTACGACCATTCTTGCCACAGTTTTTAAGTAAATCACTGCCGTTGTTAAGCAAATCTGGCTTCTCCACTGACTTTGCTTATCGCAAAAGGTGATCCCGTGATCCCAGGACACTACAACCGTCATAAATATGAGTCATTTGCCAAGCATCTGAATGTTGGATCATGTGATGCCAAGGATGCTGCAACGGTTGTAAGTGTGAAAAATGGTCATAAGTCACTTTTTCAGTGCCCTTGCAACTTCAAATGGCCACTCCATGAATTGTTATAAGTCAAGGACTACCTGTATTAATCACTCTCACACACACACACAACTTACTGTATCTGCATGAAGCAGCATGCAGGCTTCAGCAAATTCTGCCAAATCCCAAGAATCGGGCACCAAGAGTCACTGCAACTCAAGGATGAGTTCTGGGAAAAGAATAAAAGAAAAAAAAACTTATTAATGATACGTAAGGAAAATGTGCTCGGGAAGTAGATTTGATCACTACAAAGCAGTGGAAACTCTTGATCCGGCTGCACTAATTCAGAACATAGCTAAGATTTCACACCAAGAGGTAAGTCTCTTCTCAACAGGCTAATTATTTGCACGAATGGGATATTTTTAGGAGGGAGATATTCTTTAGGACAGTGATGGCGAACCTATGGCACGGGTGCCAGAGGCGGCACTCAGAGCCCTCTCTGCGGGCACGCATGCCGTCGCCCAGTCCTAGGCCTTCAGCTGGGTTTTATAAAACCTTTTCGCTTTAGGCCTCCGCCACCATGTGCAAAAAAAAAAAAAATAGGTTCAATCAGTCAATTTCAACTTCTCGCGGGGAAAAAAAAAGATCTTGCAAAGTTGGAATTGATTGATTGAACTTTTTAATCCCACCCAGTCTACCATTACCACCGCAGCAACGCCCACCCAATGGGCCACGCCCACCCAATGGGCCACACCCACCCGGCACTCGACGATGCATAAGTGGGTTTTGGGTTGCAGTTTGGGCACTCAGTCTCTAAAAGGTTCGCCATCACTGCTTTAGGACCTACCATTGCCAGGTGGGAAGAGTTAGAATCCAGACAACAATTTAAGCAGTATAGGGAGAAGAATTAAATTTCCCTTAAGAGCAAAAAATTAGCCAATTTAGCATCAGTGATGGTTTCATTGCAGAAGAAAAAGACTAGAATTGGTCTCATTTGCCTCTGGACCTTCCTTCCCCCTCCAGATGCTCAGGCTACCCTACAGAGATAAAATCCTACTTTGGGGATGCAACAAAAGTAGGTTTGGTCAAAGAGTGGCACAAAGCAAAACTGAGAGTCTCGCATCTGACGAGAAAGCTAAACCCAGTCTCTCAACCGTCCCCAGTCCAAATTCATCACTTTCCACAAATTGATGCCATGGTAACAATTTGGATCTACTTTTAACATGGATTTGTGTGTCGTGAACAGAATCTTCGAACACAAATTGGATAGAGAATTCTTCATTCAGTAACAGTTAAGGTTTACATATTCTGGAAGCCGTAATATCTGTGCATCAGGTGGAAAACACCAGGACTGGGATAATTTGAGAAGTCAGGCATGGATTTAGCAATGTTAAGCAATCGTTAGCTAAAGCTATTGTTAACTAGCTATTGTTAACTAAGTTTTAGTTTTAACTCAAATGGATGACTCACTTGAGAAGAACAAGGTATAACATATCTGAAATAAAAAAAGGACTCTTCAATTCTGCAGTCCAGCCCCTAAACTACGCCTTCACATTAGAACTACACCAAGTCTAAGAACTTCACCTCCATTAAGTTATTTGTGTAAGATGCAGACAAAATCCAGGACATTAGCACTAGCAATCTCTAACAAACAAACATGCCCCAAGGGGGATTTATTAGGGAAAGCTTATAAGCTATTAGCAATTTGGCAGAGCTAGAAGCAGCAATTATTCCCATATCTCTCACTAAGAAAGCAAATTCAGGTGACAATCAACATCTGCCTACACACAGTGCTTGAAATTAACACAAAGTGGCACATCTACACAACCGAAAGTCTGTTCCCAGAGAACCGGAATTTTGTGTCCTGTTCTAAATTACGTAAATCTGTTGTGCCAACTGACCGTGGATATATTTATTTTGGCTTTAAGAGTCCTGGCTGGAGTGGGCTAAGGACAAAGAGCAACTATGTGTGGAACTGAAGCCCAGGAAATATTACTCAACATTTATTATAGTTATTTTGAATCCAACAACCTATGCTTCTTATTAGCAGTTATTAGTAATATGTACTAATTGCACATATTGTACATATAATGTAATATGATGTGCACTTATATTTAAGCACATGCCAGACAAAGCAACAACTTTACAATAAACCCAACATCAACAACAAATAGTATAATAATAATTTAAAACACTAGTCAACACTGGGTAATCGGTATCAAGTGAACAAAAGATTGGGGGGGGGAAATGGGAATTTCGGGGGGGATTCGACTAGAATTCTTCCTATGTTGGTCAAACATAATGCCTTTGCCAACGATCCTCAGGAGAAACCACAAAAAGGAGTTGTGACACGTAGCTCTTGAGTTTTCAGTTGCCTACATGTGCAGACCATGATTTTCTTCATGGGAATTTCCTTCATGGAAGGAAACTTCCTTCATGGGAGGAAATTTCATCATGCAATTTCCTTCAATATCCAACACCACTTTTACGGGTCCTGCTGAATTTGAGCCTATCTCACCCAACCCATGCAATTATAATGCAGTCCTTCAAGCCAAGACAAAAATTCCAGAGAATAAAGGACATCTCCCCAGCTTTTATTTTAGCTCACAGAATCATACATTTCCCCATTCACATATTGCTAGGGATGTTTGAACCACAAGTCCCAAGATTTTATTGACTACGCTGGTGGAGATTCCTGGAAGTTGCCCCAATATATAGAACATAGAATATAGAATAACAGAGTTGGAAGGGACCTTGGAGGTCTTCTAGTCCAACCTCTTGCTTCAGCAGGAGACCCTATACCATTTCAGTCAAGTGGCTGTCCAGTCTCTTCTTAAAAAGAGAAGTTGTGGATGCTTCCAGCAACGGGGCACCTACAACTTCTGAAGGCAAACCATTCCACTGTTTAATTGTTTTCACTGGGAGGAAATTTATCCTTAGTTTTAGGCTGCAATTTCCTTGATTAGTTTACATCCACTGTTCCTTGTCTTGCCTTCTGGTACCTATTTGGAAAATAGGTTGTCCCACTCATCTTTGTGGCAGCCCCTCCAATCTTGGAACACTGCTATCATGTCTTCCCTAGTCCTTCTTTTCATTAGACTAAGACATACCAAATTCCTGCAACCGTTCTTCTAACAAAAGTTTTAGCCTCTCCAGCCCACTAATCATCCTTGTTGCTCTTCTCGGTACTCTTATATCTGGGAAGACAACAGGTTCGATCCTGCCTCTTTTCAATATATGCACCTTACAAAGACTTGACTACTGCCTCCATTCTTCATAAGATTTAAAACCTCAATAACATCTGCAGGTGAAAAGCAAAAACGTTTCTAATTTTTGCTTCTAAAATAGAAGGGGGAAATACCCTCCAGGCACCCAACTGGAATGCTAAGTCCCAAGATCGTACTTTTTTTTAAAAAAGTACTGTTAAGAAGAGATTTATGAGCATTCCTGTGGAAGGAAGAGGGTTATTTACTTACACAAAGGCAAGATAAAGTAGCCAAAGCTCTCCTTTTTTTTCAGGATAGTCCAGAAACAGGTAGATGAAGAGCATGCAAACTGAAACACAGACATCCAACAGAGGGTAGAAGGAGAAACACCAGCTTTTGATGTACCCACAAAGAAGTGTGCATGTATACACACACATACAGTATGTGGTGTGGGGGCGTGCACACATAACACACATGGTTTCCTTTCACCAGCTTTTTCTCTGCTACCTAAGCAACAGGTCTCTTGGGAAGTTCAGATGGAGACTAAGCAGCAGAAGCAGATTAAATCCTAAGCAACAAGGATCCTGCTTTTCATGTTAATGTCCTGCACAATTAGAAGAAACGGTAAAAAGCAGAGAAAAGGATACAAAACGCAAACGGGTGCAACCGTTAAAAGAGGTGCTTTAAAAACAAATATTTCACTTAACCTGATTTTTTTTTTCCACAGCCCTCTACAAAACAAACCTTTCTGCAACTAACAGAAGGAGGAGAAGCAGAAAGAGCAAGAAAGCTAAGCTAAAACTAAAAAATTAACTTAAACTAAATGGTTTCACCAGAGTCTCTTTTTGGGACAGGAACCCTTAGAAGAAGTGAAATCTTGTTTATTTTGAGTCTAAGGTGAACTGCATATCACTTCCTCTTTTACTGCTGGCTAATTTTCAATCAACACAACATCAAAGGAAGGAGGATTGAAAGGCTGTTTAAAAAAAATAGCGTTTTGGTACAACTGAGATGGAGGAGACCCAGGGTAATCTAATGGCTGAGAAACCCTATTTTTTAAAAAAAGGCACAGTATAAATGCAGGAAACTCCAATAACCCAGTCAATAAATACAGAAGACTCAGTTCTTAAAACATTCACTCGTTCAATCTCTTGCACAAGAACCAAACAACAAGAAAGAACACAACCGGAATAGCTACAACCGGGTCAGAGTGAAACAAATATCCCAGCAAAAAGCAATTGTGGCTTATTGTGAATTGTGGCCCAAACAATTCTCTTTTAGTATAGACCAGGGGTGTCAAACTCAATTTCACTGAGGGCCGCATCAGCACTGCGGTTGCCCGGGGGGGGTATGGCCAGAGTGGGTGCAGCCTACTGGGTGGGCATGGATGGAGTGGGTGTGGCCTACTGGGTGGGCGTGACCAGTTCTACATCATTCGCGTCAAGGGTGCCTATGGGGGGCCTGGGCAGGAGTGGGACAGATCTGAGGGTCTCTGGCAGAAGGGGGTGGGACCGGGGCAAGTACCAAGGCATGGTCCACCGGGGCAAGTGCCAAGATGGCCACCACAAGATTGTACATTGGCTCCCGGCTGGCCTGGGCCAGGACCAAGGCAGCGGGGGCCGTTCCCTCACTGTTTCCAGGATGGCTTCGCGGGCCACATGAAACCAGTTCACGGGCCACATCTGGCCCCCGGGGCCTTGTGTTTGACATGTCTGGTATAGACAGAGTTAGAGACAGAGTTAGAACAACACTGTCTGCCAGTCTCCCTTGAGCAGCTGGGAGTCCAATCTTCATTAGGACCACTTTGTGAAGAAAAGACTTAATCCCTCTTTTTCCAGATTTTATCCACAATTCCATCTCTGCAAGCAACCGCGGAGCTTAGAAAAAGAGTTTCCGGTGTCCCAATGGAGATGTGTTTACTTAAGGCAAAGAGAAGCTCAAGGTATGAGCTTAATGGTAAAACCACACCTGGGGAGCAAAAAGGATCCTTTTTACCCAGCATGAAGAAAAAAGAAATTAAGAACTAAATCTTTAATGTAATATGTAACAGGACTCTCACTAAGCTAATGGACCCTTTAGGATGAATAAGGAAAAGGAGTACTCACCACAGGTAGACTTAACACCCCAGTGTTAAGAGGCACCCAGTGAGATTTGATATGCCTTGTGTGTGCCTGCTTAGCACACAAAGAGACTGTCTTAGTTCAAAGGTCAGATTCGCATTTTTGCCACACTCTTATTATGTGCTATTTTCACAACATATGTTGAAGGTACAGTGGTGCACTGTGTAAGGACACTGCTGCTTCTCCATCTTCTAAGATAACTTTTGGAAAGGTAAATTTAGGAACTGGTCCAAATGAACATTCAACACTGCATATACCGCCGTATACACAAAACGCCAATGCAGAATTTGCAGCAAACCAGTATTTTGCTACAGAGATTGCCCTAAATTGTGCTTTCCTTTGCAAACTGGGGAGAGGGGCATCGCATGCCCAGAATCCATGCTGGCATCAACTGCCTATCTCCCAAAATTAGACTCCTTCCACTCAAAGACAGCCAAACATTTCTCATGAAAGTTTCAGGTCCTTCCAATTTGAGGACAGATAAATTGCTCAAGGGAGAGAGAGAGAGAGACCATAAGGAATGTATCCTTGATTCTGCTCCTCTTGATTAAAAACAGTATTCGTTTATCCTGGAAACAAAAACAATAGACTTTCACTCTCCACAAAAGATGTCCATCTTTGGCTGTTGTATCTTACTCAATTCCTCCGTCAAAGGAAATGAAATGCAACGAAATAAACAAAGTTAAATCAGCAGCAAGAAGGATACTGCAAATTACGCTGCCTTCTGCAGCCCTTGTCCTTGTTCCAACTTTGGGCCATTTTCCTCCATTTTAAAGAGAAACTGGCAGGTATTCTTTGATAAGAAGGAGGTCTGCTAATAATAGATGAGTATCCGCCAGGAACGGATGTTTAATTCCAGAGGAACAACCTGGAACATTCCAGACGTTGCTGAACATCAAGTCCCAGTTCTTCTCATCATTGGCCATGTCTCCCAGGATCTAGAACTCTACAAATGCTAGCAAAGCAGAGAGAACAGACCTTGGATGTCAGCAATGGGAATTTAAGGGTTCAAAGTACCGGTACTTACTATATTATTAACACAGTAAACCTTAACAGCCCAGTACAATAGATCTGGGAATTGAACCTTGCCTTGAGGTGTTGATCTGAGACCAAAGGGAGACGTTTAAACCTTTAAAATCCAGCAGATTTTTCCCCCCCTTAACTAATGAAAGGTTAGAATTAGATTGACCAACCTAAAGGCTTTAAGATATTATTTATGGAGAAGCCCTCTGGATCTACTGCAGTTGTACTGTGTTTTTGCTTACATTGGCATCAATTTTCTGAAGCTTTTCCGGTCTATTTATTATTGCACTTGGCTGGGGGAATAACTGATTAAAGCTGTTACGTGCATTCAAGGTATAACCATACGGTGTGTTATTTTAAAAATTCTGAAAAGCCAAATCGCTTATCATTAAGGTGCTTTTAAAGAAAGAGGTAGGACCTCTGAGAAGCAGAGGTCCGGTAGGGCTTTGAAAAATACTAATTTCTTTGCTATGTTTATCTGCTTTCCAAATAATTATCATGCAACTGTCCCTAGTCCACCATGTCAAAGTCTTGGGTGACTTAAAAGTGTTACCATGCCAGGCTACTAAATACAGATTATCTGCTCATTGTTTTCGGCACGGATTCTATGGTAACAGCACAACAGCTGATTAGGAAAGTACACGACTGTTTGTTTAGTGATTTTATAAAATTCCCAAGTCTCAGTCCAGGTCACCAAACCCAGGCATTCCTTATCTCGAAACACTTCAGCATGCAATCAGGTTAGCAATCTTTCCTTGCATCTTGTTTTTTTTTAAAAAAAAAAAAAAATTGAGAACTTCATTTTACTGTCTCCCCAAATGTGCAGCATTTCAAAGTTTCGTAAATGTTTTGAAAACAGAATGTCTCGGACTACTATCATTTAAAAGGAAAAAAAGAAAAACTTCTAGAATGTAAAACATCCACACCCGGCTGCCTAGATTTCAGCTGAAACAAAAGAGGCAAAGTCCCTTCCAGCCCCATTTCCTTACTCAGAGAACTTGGGAGTTCAAGTTTCAGTTTGTTTCTCTCTTATTTTTACCCTACCAATAGCCAAGAAGGAGAGAAGTGGGTGGAGGAAACCTTGCCGCAAAAGTCAGACAGGAACTCAAGCGTTTGAAAACAAAAGTCAAAAGAATTCCAAATTCCAAAGAGGGCATTAGAACAATACAAGACATCACAATACATAGATATCTGCTGAGCTCATACTGTACAGAATTACTAAGGGTCTTGGAAGCAGGAAGAAGTTTAGTTTTGCTCCATTGTGGTGGTGGCCGCGCTTCGTTCTGTAAACCAATCTTCTCGGGTTTTGTACAGCGTGAAATACTAGAACCCGTTTCACATGCTCAAGGTTGCCAGTTCAGTAGGGTAACGAAAGATCCATTTTGATAGGCCGCCAGCACACACCAACTTCTCAGGACATGGGGACCTCATCAGATAGGCCCCAATAAGAGTTGGGGTTCCACAAGTTCAGAAGAACAAAGCCAGATCTGGGGTAGCGATGCTTTAGCTCCACGTTATCACAAGCAAATGTTTCTTGGTTGTTCTCAGAATTGAGCGTCTAGTCAGAAATATCACCTGTGCTTCCAGACACGACACCCCTCTAAGAATCTAACTTGAGCTCACTTTTTTTAAAAAAAGGATTTTAATCTTAAAAAATAAAATTGGTGACCTACAAAGTAAATAACTAATTTCTAAAATCAGATTCAACCTCAGCAAGTAAATTGAGGTTGGGGGCAGTTCACCTTCTGGTCATTGAACGTTTTGTGATTAGCTACGCTGACAAAGAGTCGGTTTAGTGCAGTGGTTAAGGCGCTAGGCTAGAGATGGTGAGTTCTAGCCATGCCTTAGGCACAAAGTCAGCTGGGGTGACCTTGGGCCAGTCACTTTCTCTCAGCCCTAAGAAGATGGCAATGGCAATCTGTCGAATTGTGCATCATCCAGAGTTGTTTGCTGAAATGGGCAACTAGAAATCAATCAATCAATCAATCAAATAAACCACTTCTGAAATCTTGCCGAGAGAAATGAGGGACTGGTTCAGTCAGTTGCCAGGAATCAACAACAAAAACAAAAAGGCCCACAAAGGCAGGCCACGTGGACAAGCCACACAACAAGGCTGTCTATAGGGGGCGAGACTCTGGCCCCCTCAGAGAGGGCGCGCAACTTGGGTGTCCTCCTGGATCCACGGCTGACACTGGAAGACCAGTTGTCGGCCGTGACCAGGGGGGCGTTTTATCAGGTTCGCCTGATTTACCAGTTGCGCCCTTTTCTGGACCGGGACGCTTTACGCACAGTCACTCAAGCCCTCGTCACCTCCCGCCTGGACTACTGTAATGC
>NW_015386995.1:115391-145467 GCF_001527695.2 Protobothrops mucrosquamatus
CAAGCGGGTCTGACCTAGGGTGAATTTTAAATAGGGACAATTTTAAGGATTTTAACAAGACACAGCGACAAATATTTGGTTTTTAATTGGCTTTTAGAGGGGAAATGTTTTATACTGTTTTAACATGCTGTGAGCCGCCCTGAGTCCCATGGGGAGAAGGGCGGCATATAAGTTGTGATAAATAAAATAAATAAATAAATAAATAAAGGCCACCATTTTGTGAGCCTCTTACATCTTCAACCTTGCAAATCTGTCTGAAGACTCAAAATATTGACTATCGCTTTCCGTGGGTCAAAATATCACTGACAAATCTAAGAAAAATCAAACAAACAGAATATTAGCCTAAGAACTGAAAGGGTAAAATAAATGCTGTATGATGTTCTGGATTAAGAGGGATCAGAACCTCAAACATCATGGAAGCCTCTTTTCATTTTAATAGACCATCACAGCCAGCTACAAAAATACAGTTCAGAAAATGAGTTCATGAAAAGAATTGAAGGGATGAGATTTTGTCACCCCCCACTAGTAGAAATAACACTCATAGAGTCTTTTCCATAATCTACTCTTACTATCTTCCTCAACCACACATAAGCAAAATTTGGCAACATCTCAACATTAAAAAGCTTAATAGTCAGAATCAAATTCAGCATTGTAGTGTGTGTGTGCCATTATTATAAATATAAATGATTTGTCCAACTGTTGCAGCTGTCAAACCTGTTTTGCGAACTCCACCACCATCAGCAGAAGTCATGATTTGGCAACCAGTTAATTTTCTGATTTGATATTTGCATATGAAAGCCAGAGAGAATAAATGCACATTCATCCTTTTCACTTCTAAAGCTGGCGTTTTTGCTTTGACAGCAGTGCCAAGGTGTTGGCTCGCGAACAAGAGAGACAGAGAAGTGGAGCATCATCAGAAGTTGAGATATTCTAATAACTCTTAATGGAAATCATAAAATTCAAATTATCACCACTTCCAAAGCCAATCTCTCACTAGTCCTCTGAACAGTAATGTTAACAATCTGCAAATATCACATTAGTTGATCTCTGGACTGTCAAGCAGTTCTTCAATTTTTTGTTCTCTAAATATGTCAAGATATAAAAAAAACAAGAGTTTGTGGAATTCTGAGGGTGGAAGCTATAAGAACAGAAGCCTGTTAAAGAGTGATCCAACCTAGAAGTAAGTAATTCTTACTCGCCTGACAGTGAAATTTAATCAATGGAATAGTTTGCCTCTGGAGTTGTGGGGGCTCCATCCCTGGAGGTTTTAAAAACTCAAACAAACCATTTGACTGGGATGGCATAAAGTCTCCCACCTTAAGCAGGGGGTTGGACTAGAAGATCTCTGGGCCCTATCATTCCAAGAAATGATAATACTCAGAATTCTGGCAGGTTTTTAGGAGCACGAGGCTGGTGAAGGATAGTGAACCTACCCACAGACTAAAAACAGACTATATTTTTAATTAAAAAAAATAAAATAAAAAATCTGGATGTGCTAGACCACAATTCTATACTACAAGAATGCCCTGGCAGCAAAAATCAAACACTTCGACAAGGGCGGGGTAGCTGCTGGAGCAACAGCTGGGAAAAAAAATGTTGGAAACTCATCTTCATCAAGAGCCAAACTGTGGGGGTGACGAGAACGTTTTCCCACGGGATATCATTATTATGTTGTCAATGAGCCAATGCCAAAGGGAGGAAGATCAGAGATAAATAATCAGATAAAGATTATTACCATTATTACCTGGGTAGAATAAGAACTCAGTCAAGCCCAGGTAATTGTAAAATAAAAACAGTAGGAAGGGGGTTGTTTTAATAAGACTTCTATAGTCTCTTCAGAAAAAGAATCCTGGGTGGATCCTTTCACTAATCATTCTCCTGCAAAATGAAGGATCACTCAAGGTGTAGGGAAGCGTGGAAATGACCTTGATGAATCTCTTTGGAAACTTTTACAAGAACAAAATGTGCCGAAGCACACCTTCAGCCCAGGAAGAAGGGAAAGAATTAGTAACACACTGAGACTGGCTGACTCCCAGAGATATATTAGAGAGGGAAGTGTGGGAGAACAGCAGGGAGAGGTGAGGGCAGAGTTAAGCACGTCATCAGTTTAGAATCACTACATTCCCATAAGTGTTTCAGGTTCAACCTTCCTGAATTCCATTGATCCTTATCTGGCACCAATTTAGCATTGAACTTTGGTTGCCCAGATTCTTGTCTATAGTTTGAATAAATCTACTGCCGCCTCATGTATGGTCCTGATTCTTTGTGCCTGACAGGAAGGGAAAATACAACTTGCTTTATGAGATTCTTTATTGTAGCCTGTCTCAATAAAGTAGAGTTCCAGTCTTCTTACGAGTCTATTTCCTGATCTAGAATTATCTTGAAGGACAGACATGCAATGATAAAAGCAGGACATGGGGGAGAGAGTCTTCAGTTGTCCTTTCATACAAGGGCCCCATTAAAGATGATTTCACAGCTGATATTTCCATGAAAAAAAATTATTGCCTCCAGAGGAAGGTCAAACTTCTATCAGGGACCAAAGGCTATCAAAGAGCATGTATTCTTTTGATTTTCCAGGAGCTCTTCTGATTGGTGGGATACCAAGTGGGAAAGATGCCAAATGAAGAAGAAGAAGAAAAATGTGGCTTTCACAGTGGTTGAAATGACTGTGTCCATCTGTTACAACTGCAACGTGAAGCCTATCAGGTGGGTTTTAACAGATAACAGTTGGAAGGGATCTTGGAGGTCTTCTAGTCCAACCTCCTACACAAGCAGGAGACCATATACCATTTCAGACAAATGGCTGTCCAATCTCTTCTTTAAAATTCTCCAGTGATGGAGCAAGCTGTTGAAGGCAAGCTGTTCCACTGGTTGTTCTCACTGTCAAGGAATTTCTCCTTAGTTCTAGGTTGGTTCTCTTCTTGATTAGTTTCCATCCGTTGCTTCTTGTCCTGCCTTCAAGTAGGTTGGCCCCCTCTTTTTTGTGGCAGCCCCTCAAATATTGGAACATTGCTATCATGTCACCTCCTAGTCCTTCTTTTTATAGACTACACATACCCAATTCCTGCAACTGTTCTTCATATGTTTTAGCCTCCAGCCCCCTAATTAATATGAAGCACCAATGTTTTTCTAAATTAAATTCGTATTGGTGAAGAAGCCAAAGAGAACACGGGTGAAACTAACTTATCTGTACTCACCACTCAACCAACTAACCTGGACTGAAGTTAATCTGATCTGCACGTCTAGTCTGCATATCTATAAAGTAGCTGTTACAACTCAAGAGAGGCTTTTTGGATATGCCTATTACATTCCAAAGAGCAGGCATACAGCTGAATGATATAGCTAGAAATTAGTATTACTAATTGACTATTCTTGCCACAAAGGAGTAAAGTAACCAACATGGACCATTTGGCTTCACCGAACATTGGAAAGCCACATTAATTGATGAATATGCAGAAAGATGACCAACCAAAGAAAAGATTTAAGGAAAAGGCCTAAATTAAGCTGATTCCAGGATGTGGTTTTAACTTACAGTAATTATTCCCATGAGTTGTTATAAAGAAACTGGAAACGGTCATCTCATTCTCCTTGGGTCTTCTGTGATGCTTTTTAACTATTTTGTTGCCCATGTTCTATTTCCTCCTAATATGTTCATTCCGTTTCAAAGGTGCTTTTCCAAAAGGCAGCTGGACTGGTTTTTCCTTGAGGAGGAGGAAGAAGAAGTGGTTTTTGCTTCTCATCCAAGAAGTTTCATCCATTCTGGTAGGATGGTGGGGGCGATAGAAGAATTAGTTCTGACAGGACGGGGGAGGTTGGAACGATCATATTTCTTTGCAGTCATCTGGACATTAGCATTCTTCTTCCTCAAGGGGAAAAAAAACAAACCAGTCCAGTTGGTTTTTGAAAAGGGCACCTTTGAAACAACTATGTGACCTGGATGACTGAGAATCAACACAGACATTCAATAATATAGTTTGAAAGTCTGGACTCTGCCCTTGGTTTAAATCAAGGTTCCTCTAGGAACAGTTGGCAAGATAAGCCAAAAGTGTCCAAGGAAAGATAAGGTGTAATAAAGGAAAGAGGGAAAATCAATTTTCTGAAATAAAAAAAAAAGAGTAAGCATAAAAGGAGCTGGTTGATGTCACACCTTCTTAACAGCTGGGCTTCACCACCATTATTTCCTTCAAGAAGTAAGTCAGGCAAAGTCCAAAAATAGAAGTAAAAATGCAAAGTAGGATTATGCAACAGTGGGGATAGGAGGAAGTACAAATGTTTCACCAGTCACCAAGATAAACCAAGATCTCTTTTGTCAAATACAACATAACAGAATAAAATGAAGAGCCCTCAGCTCCGACCAGCAAATGTTAAATTCAGGATTTTACTTGTGGGACTCTGGTAGAGAAGAATGAAGACCTTTGTTTGCAAACCCAAGATTCTCTCTCACTTGCTCTTTCTGTTGTGACTCTATTTCCAGAGTCCAATTGAGTTAAGAACCTCCTACAGGCTTTAATCATAGTTTCACTCAGCGTAGATAGAACCCTTAATCACAATTAAGGGGACATAAGTCGGAAATAAACTCATTTGCAATAATGCATGTCCTCCAAGTTGGGAAGACCCATAGAGACAGATCTATCTGTCTATATTATAGTAACTATAATGTAGTTACTATATTACAGATTCTAACCCAACTTTAAAACTGAACTACAATAGTTGCAGAGACTCTTTCTAAAAGGCCACCATGCCATAACAGTATT
Source organism: Protobothrops mucrosquamatus (assembly GCF_001527695.2). Lineage (NCBI taxonomy): Eukaryota > Metazoa > Chordata > Lepidosauria > Squamata > Viperidae > Protobothrops > Protobothrops mucrosquamatus. The sequence goes on from NW_015386995.1 coordinate 120,146, forward strand.
GGCTTCATGTTTACAAAGCTAGGGACAAGATACTAGTCCTCGGGAGAACACTAAAGTCTTCACTTGAATGCTGCATTGGATTCAACTCTTACCTATTCAAGTATGGTATAGAATAACTGTAATTACTGTAATCAGGTGCTTTCTCATATTCTAATGAATAAAATCACACAAAACGTTCCAAGCATTGTGTGGTTTCCCTGTACATGTATTGTAAGTCATGTGGGTCACAAAGCATGATTAATGGTTGTATTCAAACAGCACTAATTGTGACTTATTCAATAGGCATGGTCAAGGAGAATATAGTTTAAGGCACTATTGTGATTTCTGGGTGAACAGCGCCTTTAATTCCACTCTCTTCCTTCCCAAAAAAGCTTAGCAAAGTTGCTATTTTTTTCACTGCAAACATCAAGAGAGAAATATCCGTCTGTCTGTGGAGTGAACAGCTGCCTTGACAATACTCACTAGGGAGGAAAGCAAGATTAAAGTCACCTCCCTTTCACTTCCATCAGTACTAGATGATCCTGCAACCAATGGTTATGGGAAAAAGCCAGCATATTTCAGGAGCTACAGTGTCAAGTTTGCTCTGAATCAATGGACCGATACATAAAATATTAGACTCTCTATCTTGCACCAGGCTTAGGTCTAGGAAACCAATTTGAAAAAGAGGAGGGGTGACATGATAAGCAGTGTTCCAATATCTCAGGGGCTGCCCCAAAGAAGAGGGAGTCAAGCTAGTCTCCAAAGCGCCTGAAGGCAGGACAAGAAGCAACGGATGGAAACTAGTCAAAGAGAGAAGCAACCTAGAACTAAGGAGAAATTTCCTGACACTGAGAACAATTAATCAGGGGACCGACTTGCCTCCAGAAGTTGTGGGTGTTCCATCACTGGAAGTTTTCAAGAAGAGATTGGACAACCATGGACTGAACTCACAAAGTATATGCAATTGGTATCCCCTTTTGTGAACATCTGCATGTGACCATCCCAACAATGAAGAAGCAAGAGATAAGTGCATATAACCGCAGATCAGCCGCAATTTTTCTAATTTGTATTTTTTATTTCTTGCAGTTAAAACTCTTGCCGATTGAACGGCAGTTGAGAGAGTTTCTTGGTAACCCTGATTTAATCTTTTGATCACCTCTTAAAAATACGATAAAAAGCACAGTTTTCTGAGAGCAGGCAAACAAACACTCCAATCTGTTGCCTTTAATCGGTTTTACAAAAAGACATTCATTTTGCTAATGATGGGAATAATTCCCAAAAATGGAACAGAAAAGCAGGTTATCCGTTAACTGTTTCACTGGGGCAAAAAAAAATTCTTATAATTATGCATAAAGAGGCATATCTAACAACACCAGCTAATCTGTCCTCCAGGCCTGGTTGAGAAGTTTCACTGCAATATTGTGAATCGTGACAGAGGGGATTTTAAATTCTCTCTGATGCAACAAAACCAGTGTAAAAGCTGAGTCACATCCATCAACAAGGTGCACTAAAAGTAAAGGGGAGCATTTTGATTGGAGAATAGCATCCCTAAATTTCTTTAAGCCTAACACAGTAATGCAACATTTCAATGACTCGGGTAAAAACTATTATTCAGGGCCTGACATAGGCAGGTAGTCACACATTTTATCTAGCTTTTGCCTTGGGGCGTTTGTGATGTGATCTGAAGGTGGAAGACGTTATCATTATTCCTTTCACTCTGGTCAACCAAGTGATGCTGTTAAGATCACATCCAAGTACCTTGAGGCTCTCCTAGCCTGGATGGGAAAGAACAGCCTTAACCTCAACTCTGACAAGGTAGATAATGGGTGTCTGGGTCTTCTGATGTCAGCGATTCTCCGGAGTAGCACTTCTCCATTCAGGCAGTGAGAACAATTAACCAGTGGAACGACTTGCCTCCAGAAGTTGTGGGTGTTCCAGTGGCTTTTAAGAAGAGACTGAACAGCCACTTGTCTGGAATGGTATAGGGTCTTCTGCTTGAGCAGGGGGGTTGGACTAGAAGACCTCCAAGGTCCCTTCCAACTCTGTTATTCTGTAAAAGCTGGTATGCAATTTGGGCATAATCCTGGACTTGATGAGCAGATAGCAGGGACAAGACTGTCTTCTCAAGGATTCATCTAGTAAGCCAACTGTACCCTTGTCCAGAATTCCCTTCTCATTGTCACTTGTGCCCTGTACAGACTTTTGCAATGAGTTGCCCTACATGAGTTTGCTCTAGCTGATCCCAAATACAGCAACACAAGCAATTTTGGGGCTCACCTTAGTACAGCTCTGTAATACCTGTGTTACCCAAGCTTCATGGCTACCACTGAGCTTCTGGACGAAATTCAAAGTGTTTATCATCTATAAAGCCTATCATGACCCTCTGAGGGATTGTCTCTCTCCCATCATTTCTAACTGGTTCATAAGATCCAACAAAGCAGGCGTTCTTCATATCCTGATCTGGTGGGACCTAGGAAATGTGCCTTTTCTGTAGTCCTGCCAGCCCTCTTCTCCCTACGCTGACCTTGCAAATCTTGAGGCAATTTTTAAAAATATGTTTTCTCCCCAAGCTCTCAAATTCATTGGCAGAATGTCCGGTTTGGCATGTGATCTTTGCTCAGCTTGGACATCTTATGTTTCTTTCTATTGTAATGTTTATTGTGTTTGCTTTTCAGGTGTTACATTGATTTTAAACTGCACGCTGCCCAGAGGCTGGGTTGACTTGGTTGGCCTTATAAATCTAAAATGTAAGGAAGTGTGCAGAGGTAAACAATTATTCCTACAGGGAACCTTGTGATTCTCTCAAGTGGGCTGTTCCAAGTGCTCTGAAGTGGTGCCGCTGGAAAATGTGGAACGGCGTGTTTTCTAGTTCAGCTCCTTCTGGAACACTCAGAACAATTTGTTCCGAGGTTGGAACAGTTCATTTTGCAAGGGGTGTGGGGTGTCAAAATATTCCTTGGTGCAAAGTTGGAAACTTTCCTAATTTGCTTCAGAAATAATTCAGCCTAGGGAGCAATAAACATCAACTGGATGGATTCACATACTGATCCAACTTAGTATGTTCTGTGGATCCAGCCATTGCATAAGCCATCATTTATGGATTAGCAAGAGGCAAAAACACTCAATCTACAAAGCAAGGTTTAGTAATATGAAGAAACAGCCAATGTCTACAGTATAAGTTAAGCTACAAGGGAGAGAATAGAAAGCTAGCTAAGAATAGACGTTACCAATATCTATCTATTTACTTGATGTTCCTCCTCCATTAAATCTGTAAAAATCTATTGAGATGCTCGATCATCCAGGTCCTGGTTGTCCCAAAGGTGCTTTTTCCAAAAGGCAAGTGGACTTTCTTGATTTTTTTTCTTTGAAAACATTTTGCTTCTCATCCAAGAAGCTTCTTCAGTTCACTTCAGAACTGAAGAAGCTTCTTGGATGAGAAGCAAAACATATTCAAGGAAAAATAAAAACAATAAAGTCTAGTTTCCTTTTGGAAAAAGAACCTTTGGGTTAAATTTGGGGAGTTGCATTAAACAAGAAATTCAGAAGCGTAAACAGCGCTAATTTTATTTTTGAAACTTCAGCATAGCACATTGCATATTTTGATAAGTTGCCTCTGAAGATTCCAGTTGAATTTCCTTGACTGATGCATATTTGGGTCACGCATTAAAGCAAATCAAGATACGGTTTGGTTGTTTGGTCTTAGAGTTATAAGCAGGACTGTCCTAAGAAGGGTTTGCACATCACACCAACTCCAAAACATATAAATACATTGTGGCTTATATACGAGAGAGACCTTGAGTGAAGAAATGGGATCAGATGTCCACATTTGTGCTTACCATGATACATAGCATAAATGCAAGTCCTGTTGTGTTGTTCCCCAGTATTTGTGCCTTATCTCACTTGCCAGTGAGAGGTGGAGGAGAAACTCCCAGTAATTATATCATATCTTCAGCATTTCCCAAGCTCTATAATAGAAATAAAGGCCTGGAACTCCAAGCAGTGACTTATTTATTTATTATTTATTTATTATTTAAATTTATATACCGCCCTATCTCCCTTACGGGACTCAGGGCGGTGAACAGTCGATAATAAAAATCACAATAAATATTAAATAAAAAGCCTGCTCTAAAATACCCCCTATAAAACCCCTATAAAACACAATTAAAACTACGCCAGGCCGGCCGCATGGAATAGATGGGTTTTCAAGGCTCGGCGAAAGAGGCGCAGGTCCGCAGTTGTACGTAGGTCGGGGGAGTAGGTCATTCCAGAGGGCAGGAGCTGCCACAGAGAAGGCTCTCCCCCTGGGGATTGCCAGCCGGCATTGACTGGCCGACGGCACTTAGCTGAGATTCACCTAAAGACGAGCTCATAGCCAATTTCCCTGTTTTCTTGCAGAAGACAGATAACAGAACCCTTCCCTTAATTGTGCAGTGGCCAAACCAATAAAAATAGGAGTTAGCCATTTTAGATTCAGCCAGGAAGACCAATCTCTCTCTCAAAAGAAATAAATCTCTGTTTCCCCATTCATCTGCAAACCACACGAGTAGATTAAGCTTAATCGAGAGAGTAGTATTCAACATGTGTTCATGCACGCACATATCCAAACAATGTCCACCTGTTGTTCCAGAATGACTCTTGCAACAGATGCTCCAAAGTGCAAAAGGGATGATGGATGAGAAAACAAAGATGCCCTTACAAAAAAAAAAAGATTCCTCTCTGAACTCTTCTCTCATGCAGACTACAGGAACTTAGATTTCTTAGCTTCCTCGGGCAATACCAATAGCAATTAGACTTATATACTTCATAGTGCTTCACAGCATTCTCTAAGTGGTTTACAGAGTCAGCATATTGCCCCCAAACAATCTGCGCCTTCATTTTACTGATTTTACTGACTTCGGAAGGATGGAAGGTTAAGGCAACCTTGAACCGGTCAGGATTGAACACCTGGCAGCAGGCAGAGTTAGCCTGCAATACTGCATTCTAACCACTGCGCCACCAAGGTTTAGGCAATGCATAATTTGAAAATAAGATTTTGTGGGTCTAGTAAAGGAGGCTCTGGAGTGTTACCCCCAATTATAGAAGTGGGCAATGGTGGAAAACACTCATGTCCCACTGCACTGGTGTTTCTCAATTACATAGGAACCAAAGTTTAAAATTCTGCAAGATCTTTGATAGAAACAACCCCTGCATGTCTGAAAGGAAAGGGAGAACATAAGACATAAAAGAAGAAAAAGAACAGTGTAATGGAGAAGAAAAGAGGGAGCCAGAGAAAATGTATTTATTTACTTGTTCTTTCATCAAATGTCTACATTGGCCATCTGACCTAAGTGATTCTCAGGTGGGTCAATGACTGTTTCCATCTATTTTGGCCCTAATGCTACTCACAAGGAATTACAGACACACAAATTACTGAGCAAATGGAGTTTTTTTTCCCCTTAAAAAAAGCTGCTCAACGGAATATGAATATACCACATTGAGTTATGGCTGCTGGTACTTATGGGCACACTGAATACACTGGAGTTGGGCAACCAATAAATTTAAATACATAATTATTAGTAGTCAAGACTGGAACTCAATCTTGTAGGGCAAGTTGAGTGCACATATGAGAATCAGCCAGCCTAGCGAAGGCAACCACTTTCTAAAATAATGTCCCAACACAAAATGCCATCTTCTTCAAACTCTCCATTCCTCCATGCCGGAACGCTATTGAGTTACTCAACACAAGGATACGCCTGCTAATTTCAAACTGATGAAAACCTTCTTCCTGCCCGTTTCAAACTGATGAAAATTAAGGCCATCCACAGGCTGGTAAATCTGCCGGGTGTCTCATTTCAGGCAGTTCAAAGCATGGTGGCTATGCAGAGGTCTGATCAAATTCCTCCCTTTCTCCATGCCTGAATGAAGGGCTCAGCCAAGAGCAAGGAGATAGCAGGGTGAATGATAGGATCTTTTGACCCAGTTTCTCAGGTTAACAACAAATATTCCAGAGGCCCGACTTCAGTATGGGAAGATCTCCTTGACCAAAAAAAACCAAACAAACCACCACTTCTTGCATACAAGGATTCTTCTCCCTGTCTAGTTTTGAGAATAATGAATTTACAATTTTGCTTTTGTTGACTCAATGCATCATCAATTTCAGGAACTTGCTGGTGGGAAAGATGGCAGAGCCACTAGCTTTCAAAGAAAATTAGCAAATCCACGAACAGAGATTTGTCAGCCGCTTTAGGGTATGATTAAATTAAGTAGCTAAATTAAACCATCCGTCTAGAAGAGGCATGTTAAGATGTAAAGCAACAGACATGAAGAAAGAACCTTGACTCCAGACATTCCTCATGGGTTTCTAGGAGAATTTTTAGGGACAGTGTTGGAGGACCCTGCTTCTTCCAATGTTATCCAACAAAGTTCTCCTTGGAAACCAATAACAAAGAATGTCAGTTTGTTTACAATCCCTAAAGCGAAGAATCTACTACACAGTTTTATCTTACTTTAATGTTTATCGAAACATGTTAGGCTTAACAAAACGTCCTTAAGATGCTCAAAACAACTTTAATAATCTCCTAGGTCATTCAGCGCATCAGAGAATATAGGGAATGTCTCAGAAAACCATAGTCCACTCTCTGGAGTCCACCCCAGAATAATCATTTAAAAGTGTTCCTATCCCTACTTCTGCTGGATTCAAGGCTCTTAAGGCATGCAGATCAGTTGTTCAGAAAGACCTTTTGGAGTCCTAGTTTATGCACTTCCAAACAAGTGTCTAAGAGAGCCAGTTTTGATCTAGTGATTAAGGCACCGAGCTAGACAACATGGATTCAAGTTCCGCCTTAGCCATGAAAGCCAGCTGGGTGAACTTAGGCCAGTCAGTTTCTCTCAGCCCATCTCACAGGGTTATTGTGGGGAAAATAGGAGAAGGAAGGTGTGTTGGATATATTTGACTTATTTTTGAAAATAATAAAAGTGGGATAGGAAAGAAGGAAGGAAGGAAGGAAGGTTTCTAATAAAAAATATTGGGTAGCACTCTGAGAATTTTCTGAAGAAAGTGGGTCTAGAAGCTAAGGTGATGGACCTGAATTGGGTAGGCCCAAATTCAACCCTCCCCTTAACCACAGGGAATGACTTTGGGGGTTATCATTTTCTCTCCCAGCCCAACCTGCATCTCTGGCTGTAGTGGAGATAAATGAGCCCTCACTTCTATGGAACTATTTGGAGCGTTCAGAGAAAAGATAAGGTACAACAAATGCAGTACACGTATGGTCAAATATAGAGCGGCATAGTGGCAGAAAAGACAGGGCAGCTACAAAGGACTGAAGACCTCTGGATCTTATCATCAGTCCTAAAAATCTCATAAACAGCAGCGGAGCCAGTGCGCAATCCCCCACATTTGCAAGGTTGCCCTTAAAAAAAATAATTAATGAGCGCATAAATAAAAACCCAAGAGCGGCCTTCGCCAGCCCGCTTCCAAGTTATCCGTTCCGAATACGTCTGAAGAGCCGGAGCTTGAGGCAGAAGGCTGGCCAAGAGCCCTGTAGACTTTTCCATGTGTCACTGCCAAGTGGGTCAGGCAGAGGAAACAGCTCATTACCAGAACAGATGGCAGATGGGATGAATGGAGCATACGCAGAGAGAAAGGCGCCTGGCTCTCTCGCTTCCTTTTAAAACAGCTCATCTTTCCGTATCCCTTTACAGCAGTGTTTCTCAACCTTGACAATTTTAAGGCATGTGGACTTCAACTCCCAGAATTCCACAGCCAGCAATGCTGGCTGTGGAATTCTGGGAGTTGAAGTCCACATGCCTTAAAATTGTCAAGGTTGAGAAACACTGCTTTACAACCCATGAAGGAGGAGAGGTACCTGCCCCCAATGCTGATTAGACCAGTGAGCCAGCTAAGTCCAAAAATGAGCATCCAAAAGGCAGGCGTTAATTTTAACAAGTCTGCCACTGCACTAACCTATCTGCATAGCAAAATAACTGAATGGCGGAGCCTTTGAAATGTTAGCTCAAAGGTAGGTGCTGGAAATTATTTCTTTACCCATAAAGAAGAATATTTGTACCTCAGGGTTGACATGAGGGGTCCTTGGGGCTCTCTGGATTGTTTTCTTGCAGATGTTTCATTACCCAAATTAGGTAATATCATCCAATGCTAAGTCTAGTCCAGGGGTAGGCAACCTTGGCTCTGTTATGACTCGTGGACTTCAACTCCCAGAATTCCTGAGCCAGCATGGCTCAGCTTGGAACACTCTCCCTTTCCTCTCAGCATGGCTGGCTCAGGAATTCTGGGAGTTGAAGTCCACGAGTCATAAAAGGGCCAAGTTTGAAGACCCCTACCCTAGGACTAGAGTCTAGTCCAGGGGTAGGCAACCTTGGCTCTTTTATGACTCGTGGACTTCAACTCCCAGAATTCCTGAGCCAGCCTGGCTCAGCTTGGAAACCTCTCCCTTTCCCCTCAGCATGGCTGGCTCAGGAATTCTGGGAGTTGAAGTCCACGAGTCATAAAAGAGCCAAGGTTGCCTACCCATGGTCTAGTCAGAGAGTGTCAAGAACCCCTCAAATTATCCCTTTGTCAGACATGAACGTGATCTACTAAATGGGCACGTCCTCATGAAAGAATCTTGAGATGAAAGACACTGAAACCACAAACCAAGGAGATCTGATTGACCAAGATCACCACAGAACTGGTTGGAATTCTCACAGCTCGTTGCATCATAAAAGTATGGCTTGAAAAATGTCACTCATCTTCACGATTTAACAGACGCATGTGAATTCAGCCAAGTTTGATTTATCCAGAAAGTCGTGGTTCAGTCTGGTCCCTTGACCAATATGGTTTAATATGGTTCCCTTGAAGAAAGCAACTTCTTCGAATATATGCACTGAAGGATGCTCCTTCTCTTCAATGTTTCAAGCTGGTCATGGGAAGCTAGCAGAAAGCTTTAGAAGTCACCAGGAAGGGAGCTTGAGATATGAGGCATACAATGACAATGAACAATATTTATCCTGCGCAGGAAAAAAGGATTTAAGGGACACGCTCTGCAAAGGGATTGAACCCAATTCACACTGTTAGCCAAGGAGGCCCAAACAAAGCTCAAGGTAAACAAAGTTAAGGGTTCCAGGCCTTCCAAAGAAAACACATCTGGACATGGAGGAAAAGAGCAAAACTCGAACAACTGCAAAGCTTCTTTGGAAGGCAAACAGATGCTACCACAGTGGTTGGCCACCACTGTAGTTACTTCAACTCATCTGACAGCAGCCAGTTTTCAAGCAGATAGTTGACCAAAGATAGTTGGTTCAGCCAAGTCAGCATGGCTAACAATCAGGATCATGGGCAGTATAGCAAGATACAGAGAACCACATGGATCCCAAACAGGGACCTGCTGCAACCTTGCAAATGTTAGGAAAAGGGGAGGGGATTTTCACAAACAGCAGAAAAAGTTGAGTGTTCTTTCAATAAATCAGATATTCTTCATGAATGTGGCCAATATTTGACTGGTATTTATCACTTAAATAATAGAAGAGCCATCATTTCACGTATGGTTGTTATCATCCCTAATTTTACAGACTGAGACTGAGAGACAGAAATTGATGGAAAAGTTCGCCCCCATAATAATAATATGTTCACAGTATGGCTAGCTTCAAAGCCGTTTTGATTTCAGATTCGTATTTCTTAACCTGTAAGCTGTACAGGGCACGCACGATAGAAAAGCAAAAATGAAATGGATATAGAGAGCTCTTGCTTTTTCCAGGTTCAAGAAGGGCAATGAAATCCACAAAGTGCATGAATCAGCTATTCCTAGCCATATGTACAGTATATCTGAAAGCATGCATGTATACACACACACACATATATACACATACAAACATACACCAATCTCATATTTAATCTAAACTGAATAAACTCCTTTCCCATACTTGAGAGAAATGTTTCTCAACCTTAGCAATCTCAAGATAGTTGGACTTGCACGCAAGAGTTGAATGTAAGTTTCATTTGCAACTGGTGTAAAAGAAGTCAGAAGTCATTCTTTCTTTTGGGGATTTCTATTGCTTTGCATATTTTCCTATTTTGTGGCACTTCTGCCTCTTTACTCTTTCTTCTCTTCAATTCTCCGTCTCATTGGTTCTTGTTAGTTTTTATTTTCCTATTTTAAAATTTAATAAAATTATTATTTAAAAAACCAGTACCCTAAACCAAGCAAGCTGATACAATTTCCATGATGAGTGAACTCAACTCATCCACACAAATCTCTTGAAGTACAATTAATAACCAAGAGGACATTCTCATCTTTAGGTTACTAGAATAGACTGGATGCTCCGTAACAATACTCTAAATCCAGAAAAATGATATTATTTTCCATGATAAGTGAGCCCAACTAGCCCAGGCAGATGGTTTGGGCTACAATTCATAATCAACCAGAAGGGTATCCTCAATACTAGAGAGACTGGGTGGGCACTTAAGTTAAATGAATGCCACTGTCCATCTCAATTGGCTTTTTTTACTTTTGTGTCATACTGCAAACCTGTGGCACTGCAGATGCTTTGAACTCCCAGCATCCATCAGTACTGGCACACTCACTGCAAGACGTTGTGATTCACCACACGTCGAGTGCCACAAGTTGCCTTCCGCCACCACTGTAACTTTTAACTGTAAGAAAGTCCCAACAGTGAATCAGAGTCAAGTTGGACATTCCTTTAATGGGCAAACAAGCTCACTAATAAATAAAAAAAAATGTACCGTATACACAATTACAACGGAGAGAGTTTGTTTGCAAGGCCATAGTCCAGGGCACTTTGTTCCAGAAACAAAACCTCCATCGCTCCGATTTGCCCCTGCGTTCCTCCCCCTCAGGAAATCAGTGGAAGGGCATTGATGTAAAACATGAATCAAATGAGCAGAGAGCAAAGGCTACCAGCACACAGCATGCCTTTGTATAGGCGGAAATGTCCTTCTGCAAGCAAGCAACAAAAGAACAACTTAAAATACAGACTTCGCTTGCAGCCGCTCATACCTACTACAAACTAAATCAAAAGAAGGCCAAAACAATGTCAGCTCTGTATGGGGCTTTCTACCCAAGAAAAAGGGCACTGTTTAATTTTACTGCTCTGAGCTCTGTTGGAAAGCTGAATAAGTAACAAACTTAACTACTTGCCCCCTTCTGCAAGCTACCAAGCCAGAATACTGATCAGGCCAAGCTTGCCTGCTTTTGGGATCTGAGACTTGTTGAGCTTTGTTGAAGCTCAATGAATGGCCCACGTATAGTAATTGGTGCATCAGGGTTTGCGGCAAAAATCATAACTGGCCAAGTTCACCCTCTGCAACGAGTCCATCACAACCCATAAATAGAAACATTTTTTTTCCCTCCAAGGGGGTATAATAGCATCAAAGAAAATTAAAAGACACTGGAAGCAAGAATTTCAAATCTCTAGGCTGTCATTAAGAGTTACGGAAACATGTAATGATTGTTAAAGACAGTGCAACAAGCATCAACAACAGCGCCCTCGGTTGTTGCTGTAGGGATAGGGCGATTTTAGTACTACTACCCTAGGGAGCAGCTGATCTAGCCGACCTTGGCTGATCCTGAAAAGGCGAAGCAGATCGGATCCGGTGAATTCTTGGGAAGATCACCGAGAAATCCCAGGGATGTAGACTAGACGGAGAACTTGGAAAAGGTGTTCCAGAAGAAGGGGAACGGAATCCATCCAAGAAAATGACATCTGAGTACGGATATGGGGGGTTTCGCAACTTGTTAGACAGAAAGAAAAAAATAAGTAAATGTTGCTTGGGTCAGCAAATTGAAAAAGGGTTTATAATGAGTTGGAGGGGGAACATTCTTCATTCCCAAGTATTAATTACCTCCACTTTAATAACCGGCTCTGGTACGGCTTCGCAAAGACAAATCCCTTTCCCTCTCCCCCCCCCACTTCTGCCTTTTTCTTTACACAAACCATGCATTATCAAGAGTTCCTGCTATTCACTCTGCTTCCTGTTTGGTAGCAAAAGACCGGTTTTATGTCTCCCTCCTCTCCTTCCCTATTAGGAGAGCTGTTAAGCCGACTCAGGCCAAGATCTGCTTGTGATGGAGGCGATAAAAGATATCGGAGACAAATTCAGCAGGAAAAGACAGACTCACCACCGGCAATTCTGTTAAGAAAGGCAGCCATTTATTTCTTTCAGATACAGTAAGCGGAGCCAGAAATGACTAAAACAAGAAGTGACAAGGAAGTCTAACTAGACACCCTTAAATAACAGAATAACAGAATTGGAAGGTACCTTGGAGGTCATCTAATCCAACCCCCTACTCAAGCAGGAGACTTCATACCATTTCAGACAAGTGGCTGTCCAGTCTCTTCTTAAAAGCCTCCAGTGATGGAGCACCCACAGCATCTGAAGGCAAGCCGGCTAATTGTTCACATTATTAAGAAGGTGGGAGGGCTGTATGTGTGTGTGTGTGTGTTGTGGAGGGGGAGAGATTATCCAATTTCTTAGGCTAATCTTCAGACAAGCACAACCGAAGGCAAGCGAGCTTTTCAGCCAGCTTCCAACTGCCTACATTACATACATGAGGTTGCACGTCATACTTCGTGTCGTTCAACAAGCCAGAATTTGCTGGTTCACAGGCTGCATTAAACTGCAGCTTCTTTTAAGCCATGCAGTGCCAAAGGTTATTCCTGCATTCTCCCCCCCCTCTTCTACCAACACTTGCTGAAACTAATGAAAAAGACATTGCTTTGGGAGTTTCTGTAACTGAAGGAGAATTTGGGGTGAAATTCTCTTAATGGAAGAGTGGTATTTTCACACTCCTGTTATTCACGAGTTATTCTAGTTGAGTGCTGAATGTGTCTGCCTGCCTTTCATTGTCTAATAATGCACTCTCCAACTATTCTTATTTTCATCCAATTCCAAGAGAGGTAGAGTAGCCTCTTTCTGCAGCAGAAATAAAGACACCCCCCCCCCCTTTATCAGCTGAAAAGTCTTTTTCCAAGCATGCTTGTTCCACATGTTGAATGATCTCAAGGCCAGCCTGATTGTCCAGCAGACATTGGGGCATAGGTCCATGCGGTGACAACCCTATGGAGTCCCTGAGCCACACAATCCATGTATTCCTATATATTTCTGATACACATATTTAATATATGCAGGTAGTCTTTGGCTTACCACCATTATTTTAGTGGCCATTTTAAGCTACAGCAGCACTGGAAAATGTGGCTTGGTTTTCACCCTTACAACTTCTGCTGCATCTCCATGGTCCAATGGGATCAAAATTGGGACACTTGGCAACTGGTTCGTATTTATGACCGTTGCAGTATCCCGGGGTTATGTGATGGCCTTTTGATAAGCAAAGTCAATGGGGAAGCCAGTTTCATTTAACACTTAACAACTGCAGTGATTCACTTAACAACTGTGGCAACAAATGGGGCAAAACTCACTTAGCAATTGTCTTGCTTAGCAACAGAAATTTGGGCTCAATTGTAGTTGTAAGACAAGGACTAGCCGAATTGTTCTCTGGCTGTATGGGCCATAATGAAGATTAAACTAAATATACTTCCTGGACATCAAAGGGGATGGAGAAAGAAGAGAGTCTCCCCACACACCTGGCAAAAAGCTTGTCTCTTTGGGAGGGAATTTAAAAGCTGTAAGGCCATCTGGAAATGTAATTTTTAAGGAAGAGAATTTCCTTTCCAGAATTTTTTTTTTAAAAACCAGGCGGATGACAGATTGTGTGTTTGCTATTCAGCTTCATATTTAAGCCGAAAGTGTCATTTCTATACATGGGAGAATGCAGCTCTATTTTTACCGATAAATGTTTGAGCACTTCACAAAAGATTAGCAACGATTCCTAAATCCCTATATTTAACAATAAGAACAATAAAATGGCACGCCCTTCAAAATGCTACTGAAACCAAAAAAAGAATGTGTAAAACTCTACTAAGGGGCTGCATATATGAAATACAAACTCAAGTCAATTCTGGTCCTTAAAACAAATACCTCTACTTTTTTTTTTTTTTTGCCAAATCTATAAATTGGATTAACTCATAAACTAAAATTCAAAACAATGCAGCCGACCACTATGTTTTCTGAAGTTCTAGAAGGCTGGGTCAAAATTCCTTCCTTTAAAAAAAGCTATTTGGGAGGGCTTAATGGGCAAAATGGATGCAACTTGTAACAGCCCTTGTCAAGTCGTGCGAAATTGGTTGCACTCCTTGAGTTGACAGAAGTTGTTTGCTGTTGCTGCAAATCATGGTTTATAAACCTACAGAAAGTTAGTTTAATATTTACTTCTGTGCCTTTTGCAGAGTTAGCGGATTCCAAAATGTTAAGTTAAAAAAAGAAGCAACTTCTGATTCCCATTTACTCCAATTCATAACTGCAGGAAAATGCAATTGGATATTATGAAACATGACAAGGGGGGGGGGGGGACAGGGGAATTTTCCAGGATTTAAGGGGTGCCTTAAGAATATGTGTGAATTCATCCTCTTAACTTCCAGTACATCCTTTCCTTGTTTGCATGCATCTTTATATGGAACATTTGATTGTTTTCCCATTGTAGATCAAACAAGCAGATACAAAGCAATCTTTTTATTGAATATATAAAGTCAGATAAACGTAATCAGCTTCTAATCTGTCGAGTTCTTCATAAATTCAGGATAAAAATCTAGCCTTGCTTGTAAGACTAGAGATCAGGGTAGCATCAAAGGGGGGGGGGGGAAGGATATTAACCGCATTTTAATTGAATTAAGTTCTATTTATTATGCAACAGATTATAAAACTTATGGAATCCCACAGCCAGGGCAAGACAACAGGAGCCAATTTGGGTGTTAAACTGCAGACCCAGGGGATATGCAGCTCAGAAAAAGGCACAATGTTAAAAGACCTTTATAAGAACAGCTGAAGAACAACTGATAACCTACCGCTGAGATAAATAATAAGGAAAAACAAGCATGTTTAAAGAAGACAAGAGATTACCTCACTTTTTGTAAACTTCGCTTAACAATTTCTTGCAAGAATACCACAAAGAAGTGATAATTTAGCGAGTGAAACCATATCATGTTTTTATGGGTAGAATTTTATGGGTAGGACAATTAACCAGTGGAACTGCTTGCCTCCAGAAGTTGTGAATGCCTCAACACTGGAAGTTTTTAAGAAGAGACTGGACGGCCCTTTGTCTGAAATGATATAGGGTTTCCTGCCTGAGCAGGGGGTTGGACTAGATGACCTCCAAGGTCACTTCCAACTCTATTATATTATTATTGTTGTTGATGATGATGATGATTATCAAACATGATCTCAGATAATAGTCTGCTTAGTTCCAGTGCTAACTTGCCACCCAGTCCTGCACATCCAACATCCAGCTGTTTCACGGCCTTTAAATCCTGGAAACGTAAATTATGGTGGTCATCCAGCTCTGTTTGAAATGGCCCACTACAGAAGAAGACAGATGTCAGCAATGATGTGCCTTAGCAGCTGCCAAATGTGCAAGTACAACAATAAAGGCTTCCTCAAGTCAACCTTTTGTGATTTCATGCTACCACTTAAAGAATGGACACATGCACAATAAGTAGGCTGCTTGTAATCACTGTTCCGCCATCGGTTTATACCAAAGGAAAATAACCTTACAATAGAAGGGAGACCTTGAAAAATGACTAATACTCAACAACATCATCATGACTCAAAAATCTGAGAATTATTGCTTCCTGCCAACATTATGAATTCAAAATTTCTGAGCCATTCTGCGCCACGAGTTAACTGCAGGATGGGCAATATTTTCCAGGTGTGCCCTTACAGATGTTATTATTCTATGAACTGCCAAAGCTCAGTCTGTGATTTGTGGATAGCTATGCAATCTCATGATGGAGGTGGTTGCTTTGAAAAGCTGGATATCTGAAGGTTGAGGTGGAAGAAGAACATCGAGTTTCATTTTTTTTCCAAAATAGCCTTTTAAATATATAAATACAGTGGCCAAAATCTCACAAAACCGAGCAATCTTCGGATCACTTGACAGCGAGAGACCTGGAATCTCACACAATTTTTCGATCGCTTTAAATTTCAACCATTTAAAAATTATTTTGGCCCTCTCTCCACTGCATCAAATTATACGACTGCACCAGAAAAAAACTTATCATGGTTCTCGATTTCTATTTTATTAGTTTATCAAAATATACAATACAGAAGTATAAGAAAACATGAAAATAAGGGGAAAATAAAATAAAAAAAAGGAAAGGGGAAGAGAGAAAAATGTAAGGTAGAGGGGGAAAAGAAAAAGAAATGCATTGACTTTCAACTCTTTTTGGTAAAACAAAACAAGGTAAATAACATGAAACCTCAACTTATTTACTTTTATATAACAGTATGTACTAACCCTTTCTATAATTACAAATCTATCTAATCAGCAAAACCAAAAATCAAAGTTTTATTTTTTTCCCTCCTCAAGCACAAAGTCCAAAAGCAGTTTCCAAGTAGAAACAAAATTGTGTTCTTTTCTTTGATCAAAGCAGTCAGTTTAGCCATCTCCACTAAGTCCATCAACTTTTGCATCCATTCATCCCTTGTGAGAATCAAAGTGTCCTTCCATTTTTGTGCATAATGTAATCTTGCTGCCATCAACATATATAACATTATAATTCCAACTTCGTTTTCCAGGTTCTTTTATCCATTAAGCTTAAAAGGAAAGTCTCCAGTTTTATCTTTATATTCCCTTTAAGAATCTTCTGTATTAAGATGTGAATCCTACTCCAACATTTCTTTAAAATCTTTTATCGTGATTGCAGCCGTAAGGATATTCCTTCCGAAAACTGAATACTGTGCAAGTAACTAACAAATACGTGGGAACAAGGACAACAGAAGGGAAGGAAAGGGTGAAAAATAGCGCAAGAGACTTGCAACAAGTTTAGCGTATCTGTTTAAAAGGATATCTAGAAAAAATAAAAATGAAGTTCCAGAAAATAAATTCTTCTTCTTCTTGTGCCATATCCATTATCGGACTTTGGCGATCATGTTGGCGATCCTGTTTTTATCAGCAGCCGCACGAAAAAGTGCTGCTGAGTTTTGTCCAAACCAGTCCCTTAGATTTTGAAGCCACGATGTTCTTCTTCTGCCTAGACCTTTATTTATATGTATAAATAAATTATACATGTAAACAATTCCAAAACAAGCCTTCCGTATGTTCAAAGGGCTGCTATTTAAAACAAATGTGGCAAAGACTGGAAAATAATCTCAAACTTCCTCAATCGTATCAATTGTCACACCTCTCTTGGCTGTTGTGAACTTGAATTGGCCATGTAGCCATTTCCAGCATTAATAATATCCTAGGTATGGGAATTCTATTTCCTTTGAAGTTTGATAATAAAACCTTAGACAATACCAGTCCTGGCAGCAGTCAAAACCACTCAAGGGTCAGCACCGTTGAGTTACAACGCTCTTCTGGAAGTAAGCTTTTCTCATTTCCCTTCAGACTGTGTTGATTAAAAATGGATCGACACATAAGCACCTCATAAAAATCAGTCAGGGCAAGCGTGGATAAAAGAGGTGAAGTTAAGAATGGAATGTTGTGGTTTTTCAAATTCATAACTACGCATCAAAAAGCTATGGAAAAAGGAATGTGCAAGCTTCCTCAAGTTCTCCAGAACTTCTCATTAAGTGGGACCAAAAAGCAAGATTATGCACCAGGTAAGCCTACCTCGCATAAGGAAAGTGGTCCTCTCAGTGACGAGGGGGGGGATATCCAGATTTTTTTAGTAAATTGATCGGTGGGACAAAGGATATAAAAGATTGGGAACCAATGCCACCAATGTAAATGGGTCATCTCTGACTCTCAACACCAGTTATATATGTAAAATGTTCTACCATGAAAGAGATAGTATTAATGTTCAAGGTCCTTGTCAGAGCGTGCAGTCTTATTGCACTGAGATAACCTAGGAGTAAACACAGTAAACAATGGTTTGTATTAAATGGTGGTTTATCTTACACTATCTACAATATCATACACCAGGAACAATATATATATATATACACACGTGCTAATACAACAGGATCCAACAAACCACAATTACAGCAGGAAACAGAAGAGAGAGAACACATCAGCAGAGCCTTCCCTTTATAAAAAGGCTCTTAAAGAGACACAGACCCTTCTGAGTCATTCCCATCATTACATTACATCTTACATCTTACATTAGCTGGTTAGCTGTTAAATCAATACTTTGACAGTCTTATAAAGAGGATGGCTAATCGAATGAAGGCAAATATACCTGATGTCCCAGGTTAATGTTGCAAGATCCAATCTGGGTTGGTCACCAGGACCAGAGTTTTAGTCTTCCAAGCTTTCAGACTCATGCAGGAGCCCATCTTTAAGGAACTTCTCTCTAGCAGTGTGTGAAGATGGGCTCCAGCATGAATCCGAAAGCTCGGAAGACTAAGCCTCTGGTTCCAGTGGCCGACCCAGATTGGATCCTGCAGGATGGCTAATCTTTAGTGCACAATTGAAAAACAATTGAAAAACATACAAACTAGGTTTCTGGGACAGTCTCACTTCCAGACACTGATCAGAAAAAGCTTTAGCAAAGGTGTTATCTGAACAAATCACAGTCCTGGGTCAAATTTAGCTGTTTGTCTAGCACAACTACCCCACACATTATGGCTCCAAAGGCTGCTTGTGAGTTGAACTTTCACACCCTTCCTAATTGCAATTCATCCCAAGTTCCCCCCAAAAAAGTAGTTAGTTCAGATTTTGAGAACTTTTTAAAAACTACAATAATCAGTACTGCTCATGTCTGTTTGACCTGCTAATTACTTTATATTAATGCAACTAAAAGAAGATCCAATCTTCACCCTCCATCAGAAAACGAGAACCTTCCCAATCTTTCGGTGTTTGCAGAGATATCACTCCTTAAAACAACTGTTGTGCAAATATGAAGAAAGCTGGGGAGGAAACAGCCAGCTGTTTTGATTCAAGGACACAAAGATTTCAAGAAAACAGACCTTGCTACCTTCGCAGCTTTTCTTAACCTTTAATCACTATCTCAAAATCAGTTTAGCTGAACTGAAGACAGGATAGATAAAATCTTGTAAAAACAAACACACAAGCAAAAGAGGAGGGAGAGATAACTCAATCTGGATTTGGATTAAAAAAATCATTCCCAGCCCTCCATAATATTAAACAGATTTTTGTGGTTTAATTTAAAAATGATTTTTTTAAATTTTGGACCCAATTTAATGATATTATCAGCTTGCTCACAAAGCACACTATGGCATAAAACAACTAACTACATTTTATTGAGCTGAGTCACAAAAAAGTAAACCAACATAGTACTTGGGCATGGTAGAGGAATCAACCTATCAGCAACCTAGACATGAATCAATTATATTATTTACCGGTAGTTCCCATGACTAATTCTTGAGGAACTAGCAGATGACTTTACCTCTAGCAACTAAAAAGGAGAGAATAAATAAGTATACTGTTTTATTGCTGCTTCCTCAGACAGAATTACTAGATATCTTTTTTGTCCCTGAGTTGTATCAAGTCCTATGAAGAACATATGAAGAATGGCTGCAGGAATGGATATGTCTAGCCAGGTGGACTAGGGGTGACATGATAACAGGGTTCCAATATTTGAGGGGCTGCCACAAAGAAGAGGGAGTCAAGGTATTCTCCAAAACACCTGAAGGAAAAACAAGAAGCAATGGTTGGAAATTAACCATGGAGAGAAGCAACCTGGAACTAAGGAGAAATTTCCTGACTGTTAGAACAATTAATTCTCGTCCTTCCCTCTGGTGCTTTGGAGAATAACGTGACCCCCTCTTCTTTGTGGCAGCCCCTCAGATACTGGAACACTGCTATCATGTCTCCCCTATTTCTTCTTTTCTTTAGACTGGCCAAACCCAAGTCCCGTAGCTGTTCTTCGTATGTTTTAGTCTCCAGGCCTTTGATCATCTTAGTTGCTCTTCTCTGATTTTTTTCCAAACTCTCAACCTCTTTTTTGTGATATGGTGACCAGAATTGGCTGCAGTATTCCAGGTGTGGTTTTACTAGGGTTTTATAAAGCGGTGCTAATACCTTGCCTGATCTTGATTCTATTCCTCTGTTTATACAACCCAGGATTGTATTAGGTTTTTTTGGCTGCTGCTGCTGCACACTGCTGGCACATAGTCAAGTGAGTCAAGTTGAGCTAGGTTTTGCTGGGGTGCTCACAGCTAATCTACCCACAGAAACGTGCCTTGTAGTGGCTTAAACTGTGTAGATGTACATTTGACTTCAAATATAATAGAAGTAAAAGCTCTAGGGATTTGGGGAGGGACAATATTATGGTATTATGTAAAGATTTATGTAGCTCTCTGGATTAATCTGGTCCACTCATATCCAAAGTGCTGTTATCGTTTTTAGCACAAAGCTTTCTGTTTTTGGAAACACCATGTTTCATAACAGCAATTCTTAATATAGCATAATAAACTTTGTTCAAATTAAGGTGGCACCAGAATGCTTACAATGCTATCTAGATACCAAATCTAGATTATGAACAGCCACTGTGCCATTGAATTGCTGTGTCTTTCAGTCCCTCCTGTTAAGTCATGCACCACTGAGTTATTATGTTCGAACTGTTTAGCAACATTCCAGTTAAAATCTTGACACTTATCAGAGAGTTTATTTTTATTTTCTTTCCGTAATGAAACATTTTGGTTTATTTACTTTGGGGAAGAAAACAAAAACTTTTTGAGCAACTACACAGTTGCTTAGATGTTTCAACATCAGCCACAATCAGTAATTGTCAGTTTCAGTGTTGCTAAATTAGGGGACTGGAGGCTAAAACATCTAAGGAACAATTGCTGGAATTGGGTATGTCTAGTTTAATGAAGAGAAGGGCGAGGAGGGACAGGATAGCAGTGTTCCAATATCTCAGGGGTTGCCATAAAGAAGAGAGAGTCAAGCTATTTTCCAAAGCCCCTGAAGGCAGGACAAGAAGCAATGGATGAAAACTAACCAAAGAGAGAAGCCACCTAGAACTAAGGAGGAATTTCCTGACAGAACAATTAACCAGTGGAACCACCTGCCTCCAGAAGCTGTGAATGCTCCAATACTGGAAGTTTTTAAGAAGAGACTGGACAGCCATTTGTCCGAAATGGTATAGGGTTTCCTGCCTGAGCAGGGGGTTGGACTAGATGACCTCCAAAGTCCCTTCCAACATTATTGTTGTTGTTGTTGTTATTTCAGAAGAATCTAACCACACAGCCTAACCAGGAATCATTGAATGTCTAGGTCAGATAAGCAAAAGTATTTATTTCTAATGCAAAGTTTCCTGACGAGCAACAGAAATATTGCAAATCCATGTCCTAGTTCAGTGATGGCGAACCTTTTAGAGACCGAGTGCTCAAACTGCAACCCAAAACCCACTTATGTATCATCGGGTGCCGGGTGGGTGTGGCCCACTCGGTGGGCTCAGCTACAGTGGGTGTGGCAGACTGGGTGGGTGGGGCCACTGGATGGGTGTGGCTGCAGTAGTCATGGCAGATTGGGTGGGCATGGCCGGGTGGGCGTGGCCACCTTTATGTTGCTTATGGGGAGGGACACCTGTGGGAGCTGGGCAGGGTTGGGGGGGTCTCTGGCAGGGGGTCTCTGGCAGGTGGGATGGTGGGCTCCCCAATGGCGGCTCCAGGCTGGCTGGCCTTAGGCCAGTGATGGCGAACATTTAGAGACCACGTGTGCTGGGGCGATGGCGCGTGCCGACAGAGAGGGCTCTGCGTGCCACCTCTGGCACGCATGCCATAGGTTCGCCACCACTGTCCTAGTTTCAAGTTCTTGGAATCACCTAGCAGCCACCCAAGTTTGATTTCAGCCTAGTCTTCAATTACCGGTCTCTCCCCCAAACCTAGCTCCAAAACGAGAGGTGCTATTTCCCCAATGCCAGTTCAGTTCTGGCAGAAGACTAATAACCAGCTTGACAGGTTCTGACAGGTTGGGAGGGCAGCAGAGGCAGGAGGAGTTGCCCAGATGGCAGAACAGATCTGGTCAGGTTTTATAGCATTTCCCTCATGAATTTTCTAGAAAAAAGGCGAAGATTGTAGATTTAAAAAGCCGCTAGAAAGCCAGTTAGTAACTCCCACTGACATTTTTTTTGCTGAAGGAAGTCCACCCAAGGGAAGCTGGAAGTTAAACCCTAAACTTTCTCTGCAAACTAAATAAAAAGTTACGGTGTGTTATGCTATCTAGGAATATAAAACAAAATATTAATTCAAGGAGTAAAGCTGGGGCCTTGAGCAACTCCATACAATGTTGGACGAAAACCCCCAACATCTTTCATCCCTGGTTGTGCTGGTTGATGTATTGGGAGCTTGAATGGTACAATATCTGGAGGACCACAGGGTGCACAAACAAACCCCTGATCTGTTGAAAAGAGGGAGGGAGAGAGAGAGGGAAGGGGGTCTTACAGATAGTCCTCATTTAGCAACTGTTCAAAGTTATCACGCACCTCCCCAGAGCTACTTAATGACCCGTTCTGAAGTTCTGACAGCTACACATGCACACCCTGCAATCCTATGATTGCATTTTGGACGCCTGGCAACTGGCTTGCATTTACAAGATTTGCAACACCCTGCAGGAGTAGACTTTTGTGAGAAACAAAAGAACCAGCTAACACAAGTTGAACGTGGTTGTTCAGCATGCAAATTTATTTACTTACGTATCAATCAAACTTGTGTAGCCGGGTCTTTTCAAATGAAAAGCCTGGCACCAAAAAAAGCAAAGTGCATTTTCAAGAAAAGCGTCTTCCGACATTGTGGAATGTGACAATACACACGAAGGCTCCCTCTGTGTCTTTTGCCAGCTCTGGGATGCTGTGGAAGTTTGTCCTTCAAACGCTTTTTAAGGTTAACCAAGTGCTCAGAAAGAGCTGAACAAAGTCTTAGGGTATGACGTATTCTGTGAAATTGGAGGAACTGAACCTTGATACTGAAAGATCAAAATCAGCATTTTGCTGTGTACAAGATCCAATGGTTGAGTAAGATTCTCCATAAAAATCAAGTTGATAAAAGCTGGCCTCCTTTTTTTTATGGTCACAGAACTGAATACAGTTGAGCCACAGTTGAGCCCAAAATTTTGGTTGCTAAGCAAGGCAGCTGTTGAGTCAGTTTTGTCGTGGTTGTTAAATGAATCGCTGCAGCTGTTAAGTGGATCGTGCAATTGTTAAGCGAATCTGGCTTCCCCCATTGATTATGCTTGTTGGGAAGGTTACAAAAGATGATCATATAACCCCGGGATCCTGCAACCGTCATAAAATACATGCCAGTTGCCAAGCGCCCAGAATTTTGATCACATGACCGTGGGGGGAGGCTACAACAGCCGTAAGTCTGAGAACTGGTCATATGTCACATTTTTCAGGGCTGTTGTACCTTTGAACAGTCACGAAATGAATCGTTTTAGGTCAAGGACTTCTTGTAACCTGTAATGTGGTCTCCACCTGTCCTCCAGTCACAAAGTCACCACTTTTCTTTTTTTTTTTTATCAAATTTTTATTAATTTTTTAAATGAACAAATAGATACAATTATGGCATATATTAATAAAAAAAAACATTAAAACCTCATATTCCAAGATGCTCAGCAGCCTCCCAGGACCACATTCACCCTCTCTTAACCTACCTACTTCCCTCCTCCTTCTTCCTTCTTCCTCTCCACCCTCTCAACAACTCTACCCTACACATCCCCCTTCCTTCTCTCCTCCTCTTTCAGATGTGGTCCTGGAGGTCGACTGAGCCTCCTTTCTTCAATAAATACATTATATCTCACTACCATTCTAGTATACCAAAATATAACTATACATAAGAGATCCCTTTCCCCCCTCCCCCCCCTGGACTTCCGGGAACCAAATACAGGATTAAAGCACATCCCATTCCATATCTAAATTACAACAAAGTCACCACTTTTCAATCACCTGCAGTAAGAGGGAAACAAAAGATGCACCACCTCTTGAAGAATATAAGAGTCATATTTGGCTTTCACTGTTTAACTGCCTTTCTGTATGCAGAAACCAAAACCTGGGGGTTCAGTTTTAACAGATATCCCCTTATTATCTCTATCACAATTCTCAAATTATACCCTGGTTACAGAAGTTGTCTGAAGTCACTAAACAACAGACTTCCTGTCTATTATCCTGCAATTAGGAGAAGCTAAAAAGGCAAAAAGGAAGTGTGTAATGCAAACAAATTCAGCCACCCACCCCTGCTCGGCAATACAATCCAGCAAAGAGTCATTTTTTATTTTGCTTCAATTGGACGAGTTAATGTTTAATTTTTACCCCCTTTCATTAACAATCTTGGGTTGATACAACGCTGAGTGACTCCACAAAGCAAGTGTTTCAATAAGAGCTCTACAGCTTCGGCAGACTAAAAAAAAAAAAAGCATTTAGTTCAGCATCTCAGTTTCAAATATTGCTTCAACCACATGCTTCCAGAAGAACGCAGAAACTAAAAATAATGAAGGCAACGGCAAGCAGAATTTCTGAAGATTCTCCAATGTGAATGCTACATAGCACAATCTTGACGTAGAACACAGAACACAGAATAATAGAGTTGGAAGAGACCTTGGAGGTCATCTAGTCCAACCCCCTGCTTGAGCAGGAGACCTTATACCATTTCATAAAAAGTGATGTCTATTGCTGGTCTATGACCGTAATAAAGATATTCTTACTATTATATTATTTCAGACAAATGACTGTCCAGTCTCATTTTGAAAGCCTTTAGTAATGGAGCACCTACAATTTCTGAAGGTGAGCCATTCCATTGGTTGATTGCCAGCAACCAGTCCACACAAACAAGCAAAGCCCCATCCGTGGGATGCAGGCAGCACACAAAACCACACAGAAAAACCTTTCTCTATGGAACCGGTCCCTGGTGCCCAAAAGGTTGGGGACCTTTTTCGTAAAATGTCAGAATTCCATGGAGCATTTCTGCACTTGGAACCAAGAGCATGATCAAATGAAACATTACCAACAAACCATCAAGTGCTCTACAATCTTTCAGAGAACAGCTTGGCCCAGCGCAATTTTACTTCTAGAAACTCTGACAACAATACCTTTGGTTAAAAGGCTGCAGCACCGTCCCTGCAGAGGCCAAAAGTCATTATTTTGTCACCAGTAGCTTGCAAAGCTGGATGAAGGTAATGCAACGCCAAGCATTTGCACACCCAGCAGGTTTAAAAAGTGCTTAGGCGTGTAGCAGACACATTGCCATTGGGGAGGAAAGAAAATTATTATCATCGGATTGTTATCTGCAGAATACAGGCCAAGAGCCACAGTGAAATGTTGCCTGGACTCAAGAGCACGCAAGGTGACAAATCTCCCGAGCTCAACTCTTGTGTCCTCAAACTTGTTAGTGAGGC
>NW_015386995.1:145567-158173 GCF_001527695.2 Protobothrops mucrosquamatus
GTCAACGCTGCAAATACTGTATATTCTTGCTTTGACAATATGCAGAACTGTCTGGTATTTATATAGTTAAACCAGCAACTGGGAAAGAGGGAGGAGAATAAGGATAGCCCGGGAGAAAGAAACCGGAAGTAAATCACATCTTCCAAGTTGATTGGAAGATGTGAACCATGACCCCAAAATAAGGGAGTGGGAAATGCTTGGAATGTATATGCGTAACAGAAGAGAAGCAGACCTAAGCATTCCACCATGCTGTACTGACGTATTGTAACCTTAATAAATGCTTTTAGGAAAAAATATGCCTGAAAGTCCTTTTAAGTGTTTCGTTAATCAGACACATGACAGCAGGTTTTAGCAACCATCCCATTTCCACCATCCCATGGTGTTCCACCTTCTAAAGCTGGATCGGCTTTAATAAATTAAACAGCATTTCAAAGTCACAGTTAGGTTATTTTTAAAAATTGTATTTTAAAATACAATTCAATTCTAACCACTGGTGGCGCAGTGGTGAGAATGCAGTACTGCAAGCTAATTCTGCTGACTGACGGCTGCCAGCAGTTTGATTCTCACCGACTTCAAGGTCGACTCAGCCTTCCATCCTTCCGAGGTCGGTAAAATGAGGACCCAGATTGTTGGAGGTCAATAGGCTGACTCTATAAGCCACTTAGAGAGGGCTGTAAAGCACTGTGAAGCGGTATATAAGTCTAAGTGCTATTGCTATTTTTTTACAAATAACCCAAGGCGGTGAACATATCCAACGCACTTTCCCCCTCCTATTTTCCCCACAACAACCCAGTGAGGTTAACTAGACTGAGAGGGAGTGACTGGCCCAAAGTCCCCCAGCTGGCTTTCATGGCTAAGGTGGGACTTGAACTCACAGTCTGTTACTTTCTAGCCTGGTGCTTTAATCGCTGCACCAAAATGAAACTTCCTCACTGAATCTGTAATAGAAACATGAAGCAACTAAGTTAACCCTCTAAGACAAAAGTCCCAGTTCTGCAATTCTGCCCCCCAATAAACAGAAAGTCCAAATACAGGTTTAAATCTAACACTGGGATCCATTTAGCTACAGTGGGACCAACCCTGATATTAGCGTCCATCACACCATTTTCTCTTATTTTCTAAAAATGTTTTATTTCCAGTCGTTTGGGGGCCGGTTATGTAAATGATATCCTACTGTATAATGTCCATTTCCTTTAAAATATGTTCAGGGTTTTATAACGATGCAAAAAAGAAAAAGAAAAAGATCTGTTGTTTTTTTTAATGTTTTATGTTTTGTTGTCAAAAGGGATCCATCACTGTCCACAATAAAGTTATATGTAGAATAACCAACACATTGTGGCCAATTGGGAAATCTGAAAGAACGTGTAAGAAAAATAAATATGACAAGAGCCTCTGAGTTGTGAGAACAAATGATTTGAAAAGGGGGCAGGAAAATGGTTTTCAAAGTTTAGAGGCATTTCGACCTTGACTGAGCAAAATATCATCCAACCAGTCGAGCAGATTCCACTTTAGCCCGGAAAGCTTGTGAAAATATTAACCAGGTAAAGGTGGTTGCTAGGCATTTCCTCTTTTAAACCCTGAAAGGGACAAAGCTGCTTTTTGGTGGCAGAGTTCCAAAGGGGAACGCTGCATAAGGTTTAAATGGAAACTAACAAGATTTCCATAAAGAAACAATGTGCGGAATGAAAGGGCGGGCGTATGATACGGAACATAAAATGTGGTGAACATTTCACAAAAGAAAATTATTAGCCAAGATTTTAAGTGCAGGGAAGAAGAAAAGTTGATGAATTATAGAACATCAGCAACTGGGGGGCGGGAGGTGGGGCAAGAAAAAAAAATGAAAAGATATAAAAGTTCTAGGATATTATTCGAAAACACTAAAGATCAAAATTGTTAGAAGGAAAAGGCATGAATATAAAGTTGGTTTATCTGATCAAACTAAAATGCGTATTTGTTAGCTGGTATCTCTTATTGGATTATTGCTGATAGCAGGACTCAGATGACAAAGTTTATGGATTTGTTTATAAATAAAAGATGGGATAAAAGATAAATAAAAGATGGGACTTTTGAGGGAGTGATAAGTTACTAAAATGTTTACATGTGTGATGACAATGGGAAATCAATTCTTTCTATATGTCTTTTCTTTTCCTTTATCGTATTTTCCTTTTCTCTTTCTTTTCTGCACCTTCTTTTTCTTGTTATCCTTGTAATTTTCTCAGCTTGCATTAGCTTTTATTGTTGTAATTAGAATTCTTAATAAAATTACTGTATTTAAAAAAAAAAATTGCAGTGATTTGTGTGAATGTATGTGGGGAGCGCAGAATCAAGGTTGTATGTATAGAGCATTCAGAGGGGCCCTTGGCAACCTGGGGTTAAGATTGTCCTGGATTTTGGCCAGGCATGTTTGTGTACTCAACAAGGGCAGTTTGCAAAACACGGCACATCGCATAAACTTAGATAATACAAGACAGTTGTTAAAACTGGTTTCAAGCAATTGAAAATAAATCTCCACATTTCCCATCATTCTGCAGGACCGCTAAAATCAGGGAAGGAATCAACAACTGCATTTAAAACCTCCATTTCCATAACCTATCAAGTTACAGTTTACATTTGCAAAAAAACAAGCCGAGACTGTTTATTCTCATATAAATAAATAGATTGGATTGCACACTTTTACTAAAAACTGGGGAGATATGGGTTTTTTTAAAAAATAATGTTATAGAGGAAAAATTCTGCTTGCATTCCACGGTTTCGGCAGAGACAGGGACAGATAGATTTAAAAAATCATGCCAAGCGATCAAATCAGCAGATGTGAATTCTATAAGTGCCCTAATTTCAAACTCTATGCGTGTGCTACTGAGGTGCCGTGCTGTGAAATTCTTTCTGCTGGCACTTGGTCAGTACTTTCTTATCATTAACTAAAGAACATAAAGGTAAGATCTCTGACTTCTAAAGCAACCTAAAGTTCCAGGGAAGGAATGCAGCTAAGTATTATTTAATAAAGCTAATGGACACACAAGAGCTAAGGCTGAATTTCTAAGGCAGCTTTGCAAATAAGCTACCCAGAGATCCTAGCTAAGGTTGCCAATGTTTTTGCTTGCCTACTCAGCTGAAGCAAAGTGGCTGCCTCTTCTTCACAAGGGCTGTGAACATGAGGCATCCTTCTTCCAACAGGGTCATTCTATTACAGGGGTCTTCAAACTTGGCCCGTTTATGACTTGTGGACTTCAGCTCCCAGAATTCCTCAGCCAGGCATGCCAAGTTTGAAAATCCCTGGTATAAGGTCTGCTGCTTTGAGCAGGGAATTGGACTAGAAGACCTCTGAGGTCCCTTCCACTCATATGATTCTATGTTCTATGTCAGGGGTCTTCAAACGTGGCATGCTGGAGCTGAAGTCCACAAGTCATAAATGGACCACGTTTGAAGACCCCTGCTCTAAAAGAAGGTTGTGCGCACATGATACATCACCCACAATTAATCTGACTATGGTTTATTCCATTTAACCATGTTTTTCCCAGTTCAGCCAACAATGTGGATCAGCGGGTCCTAGCCAGAGGTGCCACCTGCTCATTCACCTGCACATAATCCCTGGTTACCTTTTGCAATCAGGGTAATGCTTAAAGTTGAGGCAGATTTAACTGTTTCAACACAGTGCTCTGTATCAACACTGATTAAGATAAAGGACAGGTGCACCACCTTTCTTTTTTTATTATTTATTTCCACAAGGGCAAGCAAATAATGGAGGAATCTGAGGACACAGCCTGCCCGATTTCCAGCAAAATGGAGCTGTAACCAACTCAGCCAGCAGACTGATGCAAAAAGAAAAACTAACACACTGTGAATAACTGCCCAAGCTTTGTTTCCCAGCACCACGCTGCTTTTAAAGTTACCCTAAATTGGAAGGACTCCTCAAAAAAAGAGGTCCACTTTCATGAAAGTGAAATCTGAAGCACTTCTTCAAAATCCCTCACAAAGATTGCATAGCCCTAGCGGAAATGGGTCAGGTGCATGCAGGCAACAAACTTTCTAAGGAAGAGGGCTTCAAATCTGTGGTCATTAGTTTCTATTTTGACTTTTTGGATCACCACCCTCTTCTGCAGATTCCTCCATGAACTATACAGTAGGCGTCACCAGCATAGGTTCAGCAGTCCCAGAAGACCAGTGACCCATGTGCAGCTTATGCACAAAGGAGTAGGTTTTACAACAACAACAATAAAAACATCCAAATATCAGCGATATCATCCCCAGCTTTCCATTTTTTTTCCAGTCTAAAGGAACATTGGAAAGCTTAAGCTTCTTAGAAGTCCAGTCTGTTCATTTGTGGATGACTTTCTGGGAATTGAACGGAATAGGAGCAAATTCATTGGGGGTTCAGAGAGAGAGAGAAGCCAATAAAATAAAAATTGGGTTTTAAAAGATTGAAACGTTAAAAAGGATTTTTTTTAATTTTTAAAATATTTAAAAAGATAAAAAGAAGCATTAGTGTAATGTTTAACTTAACCTGTTGAATTGCTCTTTTTTGTTTTTTCTTTTATATATATTCACACGATCAAGAGTATATGGAGTCCACCCTGTGCCTCCCAGTGTACACATTTCACACAGAAGCAACCCTTGATTACTCAGAAAGATAAATAAATAAATACAGATGCCTTCAACATCCAACTGTGCCCACCGGTGAATCATTAGCTCTCTAAAAGCCAAGTCCTCGCTCTTAAAAGTATTTTAATAGGATTTAAATGCAATAAGGAAAATTGCTACACCCTAAACATCTGCTCCTTACATAATGCCATCACCGAGAGCTTCTCATGACACCACACAGTCACATGTTGAATGTTTACTGTTATACAACTAAGAGACAAAAGGGAGCATTGAAACACTCCAATAAATATCTCCTCTAGGCGAGATGGGCAGCAAACGAGTCTAATGAATAAATAAATAAATATGATGAAATAATTAAATTCTCCTGCTCAGCAGTCCACCTGATGAACTTTTTCATCCAGAAGATTTGTTGTTTGGTCTCTGTCCTAAAATCCCTTCCAGGGGAGTGGGCAAACTGAGCATCATAATCCTTTTTTCCAGACCTCCCCCCACCAAACATTCACATCGGGCCCGTTTTGAAGTGGAAACACATGAAAGCTGAACTGGACCGCTCTAAAGTAGAGGTAGATTTGCATCTCCGTGGAGGGAATCCAGAGTTAGCCAGGTTACTTGAGGGACTGCCTTCCTCCAAGAGTTTCTACCTATCCAATCTGAGCCAACGGACCGAACATGCTGCAGATCCCACCAGCCAAAGGGTGTTGATTGGCAGGAACTAGAAGATGGGCCTTCTCTGCTATAGTCCCTGCTTTGTGGAATGTTCTTCCCTCGGAGATTAGAATGGCCCCAACCAGTGGTGGGATTCAAATATGTGAACAACCGGTTCTCTGTGTGGATGCCGCTTCCGGAAGTCCATTCTGGGCCTGGGCAACAAAAAATTAGCTACCGGTTCTGCTGAACTGGTTGGATCCCGCCACTGGCCCCAACCAGAACAACAGAGTTGGGAGGGACCTTCCAGTCCAACCCCCTGCTCAAACAGGAACCCTATATCATTTCAGACAAATGGTTGTCCAGTCTCTTTCTTAAAAACTTCCAGAGTTGGAGCACCCACAACATCTGGAGGCAATTTGTTCCACTGGTTGATTGTTCTCTCTGTCAGTTGTCTATCCCAGGGGTCTGCAACCTTGACAACTTTAACATAGCTGGCTGAGGAATTCTGGGAGCTGAAGTCTACCCAACTTGCTCAGACCAAATAAGCTGGTTGGATGAGCAGCGAAAAGTCTTAAATTGACAAACGTCCAGTTGCCTTGACTCAATTTTCAGATGACTCTGCCTGGATCATTGAGAATCTTCATCAACATAACCTTGCAAGGTTTGGAAAGCAGATTCTGACAAACGAAGACCTGGGGAAATAACCGTTCTGCTTTTTCCTAAGGGTCAGTCTTTTACCTTCCTTAGCATGGCCTAATGAACTGGGGGGGGGGGAGGCTGTTGGCAGGAGAGGCATGCAGACTACTCAACTGACTCTCCCTTTCCACACCCAACCTAGCCCATTAATTTATTAAGCATTCTGGATGCAAACCCAGTTCCAGGTTCGGCCTCGTGTCACTTGTGCAAAAGCTGAGATCCCAAGCTCGGTTGGAAGTTTTTCCAGTTACACAACATTTAGTTTCTAAAGGGTAACAAATTAAAAATCAGGGGAGGGACAAGAGGCTTAAAACAGCCATGCAATCACCCACACCTAGGCTTTGGAAACTTTGGAACTTTTTTCTCTGCTCACATTCCGTAGAAGGCAACATAATGTTAGATATAAGTCTCAATCATAGACCCTGTTAGCTGAGCTTATGGGAGTTATAGTTAAAACATCTGGAAGCTATGGGTCTGCCTCCCCCGTCTCTGTTTTGCATCCTAAGAGAGACCCACACGTCAGATTTCCTTGAATCAACACTCAATGGCTGGTTCACACATCAGATGATTGCGCAATTTTGATGTATTGTGGCAAACTCACCCATTGGGATTTGTGAACTACAGAGCACCGCAAGTTGTACAAACTCAGCCAATGGTAGCTTATTTAACAGACTATGATTCAATAAACTGTTGTTTCCATGGCCCCACTCATACAAAAAAGAGCATCTCAATAAAGAGTCTTTTCTAAAGTAGAAAAGCAGTACAATATTAGGAAAAATAATCTTTATTGTAATCTATCCCAGTCTATCACAGAAGTATCTAAATGCTGTATTTTTCCTTGCACCAAAAGTTACACAATTTTTAAACAAAAACAAACAAACAAAAAACAAACAAATTGAATGAGTGCTGAAGGTCAAATGGAAAAAAGGTCTGGGTATATACACGGAGCCTTTGATTTACAGCCATTCTTTTAGTGACTATTCAAACTTATGGTGGTGCTAAAAATATTAATGTAAATATTATAATATAGTTGGTAAGCCCTACTGTGTCCTATTTGATATACAGTAGCATGGTTGAGATAAGTCATGGCATCACAGCATATGAGAAGCTAATTACTAATTACTGATTAGCTTCTAATTACCCCAAGACAGGATTAGTAAGCAACAAGAGAGAATTCAAGATTCCCCCACCACTCCCTTTTCAGAAATGCTTCCTGGTATTGGTTAAAGCAACTTAGCCAATCTCTTCACTGCAGCTTCACTGCAGGAATACATGAGACATTTGCTTTTTTTAGTGTGATCAGATAACTGTGATCTGAACCTTTAACCAAAACTAGATTAGTGTCTTCTCCAACCTAGTGTGTTCTTCTAATGTGTTGGGCTGCTAAACATATAAAATGCTCCAACACTGGAGGCGTTTAAGAAGAGACTGGCCAGTCACTTGTCTGGAATGGCATAGGGTCTTCTGCTTGAGCAAGGGGTTGGACTAGAAGACCTCTAAGGTCCCTTCCAACTTTGCTATTCTATTCTATTCTATTCCATTCCATTCCATATTCTATTCCTATTCTATTCTATTCTTCATTCCTTCTATTCTATTCTGTATTCTATTCTATTCTGTATTCTATTCCATATTCTCTATTCTATTCCATATTCCATATTCCATATTCCATATTCCATATTCCATATTCTATTCTATTCTATTCTATTCTATTCTATTCTATTCTATTCTATTGCTTTCAATACACTCCCCGTTTCATTCAGCTCAACCCCTAATGCAGGTTTACATTTAACATAGAAACAAGAGAATATTTCCTGTTATCATATATCTTCTAGAGTTATGTCTTGAGTATTTATGTTTTTTTAAAGCATAATTTCTGGAACCAACTTTGCCAGCTGACATCTTGGCATGTCTGTAGTTATCCGATACAGTGCAAGGAATACAGAACAGAGAGGCCACGCCAACAGTTGGCATGCAGAAATACCATCTTGGAAACTCTTACAGGGCAAATCCAAACAGGACATGCTGCACTGTCTGGCGAAACTCAACTCTATTAATGTTGGGTCCTTGTAAATCAGGGGTCTTCAAACTTGGCCCTTTTGTGACTGGTGGACTTCAACTCCCAGAATTCTTCAGCCAGGCACGCTGGCTGAGGAATTCTGGGAGTTGAAGTCCACAAGTCATAAAAGGGCCAAGTTTGAAGACCCCTGCTCTATGCCATTTCATCAGAAACTGCATTCAGATGATGGAAGGGGTCACCTTGCCTGCTATCATCTTAGATGAATAAACATCTTGAACATCTAAGCAAGATACTACTACAGCCACCAGTCACGTGCTTGGTCTCTCTATTTATAGACCCCATTGAAAGATAGGACCCAAAGATGCTGTGATTTAGTTTAACTATGTTTGTTAATAAGTCCCATGACTGAATACAGGGATGCTAAGTTATAGTTGCCCAACAGACTCGCGTAATGTATTAATTCAGTCATTGTGGGAGATAAAACTGCCTCTGATTGTGTGACACACAGTTTCTGGCTTCGGCCTACACAAGCTTGCTTAGGTGCCAATCCCCCATGTGGCGTCCAAATTCTCCTGCAAGTGACTTTTCCTGCATACCTTCCTAACGATTAAGGGGAAATTAATGCAATCCCTTCTACTCTTTTCCCAAGCTTAGGGTTAATCTATGGCCTTCGACTCCTTCCCACAGAATTCTGGGAGTTGAAGTCCGCACATCTGGAGAATGCAAAGACTGGGGAAGGGCTGCTGTGTGTCAGATTTCACAAAGGCCTGGCAATAATCCAATAAGCTCAATGCTGCTTTTAGGAACTAGCTGACAGCAGAAGCTCCAGGGACCCGTCACACTAGATAAGTCCCTTTGCTGCAGACAAGAAGGAACTCATATGCAAAATACTGTAAAATACAGATGTAAAATACAGATAGTCCTTGGCTTACAATGACACTGAAAAAAGTGACTGGGGATACTCAGGGTCTAATCCTCACACGACCAGGAAGTTCTCAATCTAACCGACCTCCAAGGATTGTTGGGGGAATAACATAAAATAGGAACCTCTCGCTCCTCATGTGTGTTATCTGCAGTTCACAGCCGGTATTTAAAATGTAACAAGAACGGAAATCAACACAGCCTCAGTAAGTGTCTTTGTTTACTGAATCCAACCAACTGCCCCATCAACAAAATGAAACAAAAGGATTCATCTATGGCAAACTGACAAAAACATGACAAATCATTGAAGGAGGACAAAGAAAAACCACCAGAGAGTTAACGGTTGAAAATAAAAGCAGAAACAGCATCCAAAACTGCACAGCCCGGGAGAAACTCTGAATTACTATGCTTGCAAAAACAAACTGGGTTGGTTTTTTTAAAAAAAAATAAAATAAAATAACTTCCATGCCAGTATAGGAGTGAGACTGCAACAAAGCATTCCTGTCTTTGCACGGCTAGCTTAATGAGGCTCTCGCCCTCCTATGCCCACATTATTCTGATACATGGTTTCTGCCTTTAAAAAGTCCCCCTCCCAGTCCTGTACAGTATATATTTACAATCAAATTTTCTCCTCCCACTCCTCCGAGCACCGCTTTAAGCTGAATCTGTACAGTAATGCTTGTGCTTTCTGCAGTATGCACACTTTGAACAGAACAACAGAGTTGGAAGGGACCTTGGAGGTCTTCTAGTCCNATAGTTCTGGGGCTGTAAACTCTTCTATTTCAGAGTGACTGCAGTATGGCATGATTGAGGGTGTAGTGGCAAATAAGGATGAGTAGGCTAAGGTTGCTTATTTAATAGAATAAGAGAGTTGGAAGGGACCTTGGAGGTCTTCTAGTCCAACCCCCCCCCCCCCCGCTCAAGTAGGAAATTTATACCATTTCAGGCAAATGGCTGCCCAATTAAAAAACCTCCAGTGTTGGCACACCCACAACTTCTGAAGGCTGAAGTGGATTAATCGTTCTCACTGATAGGAGATTTCTGCTTAGTTCTAGGTTGGTTCTCTCCTTGATTAATTTCCATCCGTTGTTTCTTGTCCTGCCTTCAAATACTTTGGAGCAGGGGTCCTCAACCTTGGTAACTTTAAGACTTTAAGCTGGCTGAGGAATTCTGGGAGTTGAAGTCCACAGGTCTTAAAGTTGCCAAGGTTGAGGACCCCTGCTTTGGAGAATAGGTTGATCCCCTCTTTTTTTTTTGTGGCAGCCCCTCAGGGTATTGCGAACATTGCTATCATGTCACCCCCTAGTCCTTATTTTAAGACTTAAAAGTTATTAAGACTTTTAGTATGAGGCCCAAAGGCCACCCATTGGAGCCAAATACAAAACAGCAGCTGGCCTGATCCACCGTGCTAAACCAGGGCTGGGCCAGCTATGGTGAGAATGCATCTTCAGTCATCTGAAGAAATCACATAACCGGCTAGGCGGAAAACTTGGATGTAGCACAAATTGTGAACTCAGCCTTAAGGTTATGCAAGAAAGCTGCCTCTGGGTATGTCCTCACGCTGAACACTGTCCCCTTGCACAAATTACCCTCCTGATTTTCAGGTCACACGTGTTTATCTTCTCAGCTGTCCTATGGATGAAGAGAAGGAAATTTCCTTTCCATTGTTAGGATATCATAGGCCAGTGATGGCGAACCTTTTAGAGACCGAGTGCCCAAACTGCAACCCAAAACCCACTTATGCATCGTCGGGTGCCGGGTGGGTGTGGCCCATTGGATGGGTGTGGCCCATTGGGTGGGCGTGGCTGCGGTGGTAACAGCAGACTGGGTGGGACTAAAAAGTTCAATCAATCAATTCCAACTTTGCAAGATCTTTTTTTCCTGCTTCAAATTGACTGATTGATTGAACCTTTCTTTTGTACACAGTGGTGGAGGCCTAAAGCGAAAAGGTTTTATAAAACCCAGCTGAAGGCTTAGGACTGGGGTGATGGTGCGCGTGCCCACAGAGAGGGCTCTGAGTGCCGCCTCTGGCACCCGTGCCATAGGTTCGCCACCACTGTCATAGGCCTTCTTTGTAGCTACTCTACTGCAGATCACCCAGAACCCTCTTCACTGTTTGATGAACCACCAACGCCACAAGAAAAGACTAGCCATCACTCAACGAATAGAAGGCCCTCTGCAGACTTCGGGATTGGTGTTCCCAAGTTCTTTCAGCCTTGTTGCTTGAGAACTCAGGAATTATAACTCTAAAGCAGGAGAAAGTAAGGAGCGATTAAAAGTGCCATCGGAAAGTGAAGCAGAACGGAGGGAGGTGGGAAAAAGACGAGAACTGAAAGTGCGAAAGAGACTCAGGTGAGGTCATTTTAAAGGCCTCTTGTTTTAAGGGCAAGGTAAGAGATTAGAAAGCCTGGATGTAACTTATCTGTGCTCCTCTACACACTCTGTAAAGCAGGGGTCTCCAACCTTAGCCACTTCACAAGACTTGTGGACTTCAACTCCCAGAATTCCTCACAAGTCGTAAAGTTGCAAAGGTTGGAGACTCCTGCTCTAAAGTGACCCTTTAGATTAGAACAAAGTTTCCTGAATCCGCCCTCAATTTTAAAAGGCTACTTTTGAAGAGCGGAATGCACAATGCTGCCTGTTAAATGGGAGTGTGTGGGGCCCAGATGTTGCCAAAGCTGGGAGACTGCACACTATAGACAGAAAAATAAAGCAGGAGGAAAAAGTAAGGGGGGAGGGAGAATAATCATTCTACAGGGCACCCTTGAAAAGGAGAGAAAGGCCAGACAGGACAGGTGGCAGGAAAGATTCACACTACTAAGCCGTTTCCCTCCCTTCTCCCCCCCACCCACCCCAAGCAAATATTTAATCTCCCAGACAATTCTGTGTCTGCACAAATTCCACAGCTTTGCCACACGTGTGGCTCGGCATACAGTGGGGAGTCCATGAGTAGTTAAGAGTTAAAGCAGCTTCCCCACCTCGCTTCGTGGAGCTGCCTAATGCAAAACTCCTTGGCGGAAAAGTCAAGCCAAGAACGTTATTCGGGGTTGCAAACAGCACACAACCCAAGCGACAGATGAAAAGCCAAAGACCCTTTCCCCCCCCCCCCCAACACACACACACACACACACAGATAAAAGTCTTTGAAACTCTCGAGTCTTATGCGCCCTTCAGAGGTATGCCAACTGAATCACGTACAACTTCCAAAAGGAAAGTTTTTCCAAAGTTGCAAATCTCCAATACGAAGGATTTCAGCCTAAGCAGGACAGAAGCGCGTGCGGGGGGGGGGGGGGGAGCGAGAAAGCCAGCCCTTTGTCGCTTCGTGAAAGGGAAAAAAAAAAAAAATCTTGGGGGGGTGGTGGTGGTGGTGGAAGCCCTGGAGCCCTTCCCCTTTTCTTCGGAAAGAAAGAAGCCGCCCCCCCCCCAAACTTCCTCAGAGGCCTCCCCAGTTGCAAAGACAGCCACGTTCAAAGAAAAAAAAGGGGGGGGAGAGGAGGGGGCAGGGAGCAACAGATCGGAACCCAGGACGCTTTCCATGGGGGGCGGCGGGCGACGAGGGCATCTCAAGCGCCCACCACCGAGGCCTTCCTCCCCCCACCCCACCCACCCACCCACCCTTTAGGGAAACTTCGCTCTGACGTTTAAGGAACCCCTTCCTCCTTTCCTCTTTTCCTCTTCCCGCCGCCTCCTCCCTCCCCCACCCCCCAAAAAACACCCCCCCCCCA